>NW_025322513.1:0-202869 GCF_019176455.1 Solea senegalensis
GATTGATTATAAAGGTCTAATGGTAGGTAAGTAGGATCAATTATGAAGGTCTAATGATATGTAGGTACGTAGGATTGATTATAAAGGTCTAATGGTAGGTAGGATCAATTATGAAGGTCTAATGGTATGTAGGTAGGTATGTGGTGAATGGGTAGGATTGATTATAAAGAGTTCACAATGTAGGAAGGTAGGATTGATATAAAAGGTCTAATGGTAGCAGGTAGGTAGGTAGGATTGATTATAAAGGTCTAATGGTAGGTAGGTAGGATCAATAATGAAGGTCTAATAATATGTTGGTAGGTGTGATTGATTATAAAGGTCTAATGGTAGGTAGGTAGGTAGGAAGGATATAAAGGTGTAATGACATGTCTTAGAGAATCTGGAATACAATTTTAGAATGCAATGAATATGTACATATAATGCATATATATATATATATATATATATATATATATACATATATATGTGTGTGTGTGTGTGTGTGTGTGTATACGGCTTCAGGCTGAGTTTAGCAAGTTTGCTCCTTCTATACACTATGATGTGCTTTTTTTCCACCAAAATGTCAAACTATGAGTTGAGGTGAAAAATCACTTCATTAATGTTGTCTGCACATTTTTGTAACTGGTTTTCTACCCTGGAAACTAAAAAAAAGTCTGCACCCTGTCATCAAACATAATGTCATCAGAAATGTTCCGTCTGTATGTTGCCGGGGTAACGTGTGTCACACAGACACACGTCTGTGTGTCCAAAATCACCCACTATTTACTCTATAGTGCACTGCATTTCCTGCCATTTTATCTGCAAGGTTAAAAATCCAGAGGGAGACTTTATTCCCTCCTGTGTGCTCCTGCACTGTTTCTGTCTCTTCAACAAAATATTGTATGTGTGTCTTATAATCATTAATAAAAATGTCAATTTTGGAGATTATTGGAATTGAAAATATGCAAAAGATTGCATATTGGGGATTGGGGAGGATTTGTTCCAGTCATAACTCCCAGCTCACATAAATTTGTCTGGATTGTAATATACATTATACACTACTGTATATCGCTATAGTATAATAATGTTATTTCAACTTTTAACATAGCCTCAGTTGATTACATATTAATATAGTGTATAATAGAGTCTTGGAAATTACTTAGGTTTATTGCCTCTGGAGTTTCCTAATTACAGATTTAAAAGTTAAATATAGTAAACTTTTCCTTCATTTGAAGATCTGGCAATGTTTTTGGGTTTCCAATGTATAGAGGCATCAGTGGTTAAAAGGTGATGGCTTATTTACAAACAGATGCTAGCCCATAATGACTGTGGTGGTCCTCAGCCAACTCTCCCATAAATTAGGATTCTATATGAACATACTGCAACAGCAAATGTGGAGCCTAATTGCCGGTGGATTACATTTCCTATAAAAGTAATAAGAGGATGTTTATTTATGTTTTTGGCAAGATGCTTAAGGTAAAGATGTCATACCCTTAGGCTAAGGGGGAAAAAAAAGTCTTCTTAAACCTTAAGTCAAACCCTTTAAAGAAAGAAACCTACCTATGCCTTTGTGGTGACAACAGCGTGACTGCTGTGTTTTTGCGTTGTTGGTACTTCCATCTGTATTAGCGTTTTGGCCAATTTGCTGTCTAGCTCCGGCCAATCAGAAGACAGGAAGAGACGTTGACTAAGCTTCCTTATTTGGACATTTGGACGCAAATACAACTCAACACGGTCATCTGGGGTGAGTGTCATGAAGAAACGCTGGGATTTGAATGTTCCACCACTGTTTTTTAGGTAGGTAGGTAGGAAGGTAGGATCAATTATGAAGGTGTAATGGTAGGTATAGGTAGGTAGGTCGGTAGGATTGTGAAGGTGTAATGGTAGGTAGGTAGGATTGTGAAGGTGTAATGGTAGGTAGGTAGGTAGGTAGGACTGTGAAGGTTTAATGGGAGGTAGTTAGGTAGGTAGGATAATGGGTAGGTAGGTAGGATTGTGAAGGTAATGGGAGGTAGGTAGGATTGAAGGTGTAATGGGAGGTAGGAGGATAAGGGAGGTAGGGTAAAGTAATGTAGGGTAGGATTGTGAAGGTGTAATGGTAGGTAGGTAGGTAGAATTGATTGATTATGAAGGTGTAATGGTAGGTAGGTAGGACTGTGAAGGTTTAATGGGAGGGTAGGTGTAGGGAGTAATGGGAGGTAGGTAGGTAGGATTGTGGTAGGTAGGTAGGATTGTGAAGGTGTAGGGTAGGTGTGGGGTAGTTAGGTAGGTAGGTAGGTGGTAGGGATTGTGAAGGTGTAATGGGAGGTAGGTAGGTAGGATTGTGAAGGTGTAATGGGAGGTAGGTAGGTAGGATTGTGAAGGTGTAATGGGAGGTAGTTAGGTAGAACTGTGAAGGTTTAATGGGAGGTAGTTAGGTAGGTAGGGTTGTGAAGGTGTGATGGTAGGTAGGAAGGTAGGATCATGAACAAATGCTGGGATGTGAACGCTCCTCCACTGTTTTGGATAGAGACTACTACTCTGCTGGTAAGGAAAGTCATTTCCTCTGAAGTTGCTGTTGCCCATTGGCTGTCGTCAGTGTGATGTGTCCATGATTGCTACGTTCAAACACCAGGGACCACACAGGATCAGAGTGTGTGTTTGTGTGTGATGGTACCACTATACATTTGTGTGTTTGCTCACTGGGGCACTTATATATAAACAAGTGCAAAACAACAGCTATTAACACTAAACAATAGTCTTCACAAGCATTATGTGCACTCGCGGTTGTTAACGAGGAACATGTTAGAGATGACTTTTCCTCCAGAAGCCATTTACAATAGCCGGTTGAACAGCAGGTGTTGAGCAGACACTGTGTGATCATCTTGTTATTGCTGCTAAAGCTTTGAGGAAAGAGGGGAAAAGAAAAGATGTATTATAAGAGGGGAGAGCGAGCTAAGGAGCGATGCTGATGATTTTGTAAGCTATTTTCCCAGCTAATGAATTCTGACCTTTTAAATGTTTACCTGTCCCTTGTTTTTTTTTCCGAGCTGTTTTGAGATTGAAAAAAAAATTGATTTTGAAACTCAAGCCGTGCCTAGTGAAACTGTTTTTTTTTTAACATAAATATGTCTTTGCTTACACAGTTTTATCTGCTCCTCTTTATGTTTATGTTTGCTCCCGATTTCACTCAACCTTTTTTCTTGTTTATTTTTGTCTACGTTTCGCTTGCCTGGCCAACAGATGGATGAAACTGTGATGTACGTATTTGTCTGGCGGCAATTGAAAGAACTCTCTAAACACACACACACACACACATGTTGCACAGACTGACAACGAAACCAGACTCAACCTACTTTTAACACTAATTAATCACCTCTACCCAAAAATAATTTCCTCTTCATGACCTTGATACACTTTTGCTAGCACTGAATTTACACTTTTGATTCATGCTTGATGTGCGTAAGCACAATTGTTGTGCGATATGACAGGATGATGTATTTATAGCATTCCTTTTAAGGACATGTTAGCACGTCCCTTCTATGAATTTCAAACATCCCGTGTGTCGTTTGCGGGTCAAGGTTTGGGAAAAGAGCGAGCCAGTGGGGAAATGCATAGTTACAACACAACGGATGGTTAAAGACCCTCCAGAGATCAGGTGGAGGCGAGGCTCTTGCGTAAGAGCTGCAATTAGCACAAACGTTCTCCCTTTTTTTTTCTTTTCCAGAAGACATTGGTTTGTTTGGATGCAGGTTCAACTCTTAATGAGAGAAACACTGGCACGTTATTTTTAGTTCTTCCTCTAATGATGTGCTCTGCTCCCAGGTGACAAAAAAAAAAACCATTTGAATGCCTCAGAATTAAAGCCTTCAAGGGATCTGAGAGGCTGCGCATGAAAGAATGCACCCGTGGCACACGAGAGTACATTCTTGGACCTTTTTGCCTCCGCTGTTCTTTGGTACCTAAAGCTTTTATGTCGCCTGCTCGAGGTGTTTGAAGAGAAAAGTTGGCGCCCAGAGACCTATAGATAATTATCGTCAAACCGAATCCACCGCCCCAAAGAAACACATTAATATACATAAAACTATTAGAATAAGAGTCTAGTGGTGCTTTTCCACTATACTTTAGGATGACTCGACTTTTGTACCTGCTCTGACAAGGTTCCAAGCGACAACTGCCGGC
The DNA here is from genome assembly GCF_019176455.1 of Solea senegalensis. Classification (NCBI taxonomy): domain Eukaryota; kingdom Metazoa; phylum Chordata; class Actinopteri; order Pleuronectiformes; family Soleidae; genus Solea; species Solea senegalensis. Next base: position 4,141 of record NW_025322513.1, read on the forward strand.
CACTGATTGGCCAGAGAGTGTCGTCACTGGAAGAGTCATGAACTCCACGTCCGACACAGACTTTTTGAACTGTAGATCAGTTCAAAAAAAGACTTTAAAACTCCTCAAAACATGTGTTAATCTCCAACATTTAGCAAAGGCAGTGTCTAAAATCTGCTGAATCAGTGTTAGTGCTAGTTAGTACACTGATAGGTTTACATCAAGCCTACTGTATTTTCCTTCTGTTGCCAATTAAACGTGGCATTGTGACAAATGTGTGTGTACATTTAAACCAAACAGTCGGACACTTGCACATGTGTTAAATATGAAAGTATCCATCAACCCCTCAAATAAAATGAATGCTACTCTGAGCAGAAATACAGATTTACACAGAGTTTGTCGTCCTTCGACAGTCACAATAAAAAAACAACAACTTTATCCTAACTAATTTAATCGACATGGAAACATCTCACCCACAGCTGACTGATTTCCAATTCATGAGGTAGTAGCATTGGTTGACATTTCTGAGCGTAATTTCAATGCACCTTATGTAATCGGCCATTAGCAGGCAATCTGCTTTGTTTGCCTATGCTTTTGCACAACATGGATACTCCTACAAGTGTACAGTCTGTGCACATTTGTCAGAGGGTCCAGGTTGGCCTAAAATCCCACCGCAGTTTGAATGTAGCTGCAGGCTTTTTCAGGCAGCCTTGGAAAGTCAAAGTGCTCAAGACTCAAGTCCTAACCTCTGAGTCTCTGAACGGTCAGAAAGGAGAGTCGAGGTTGCAGCAGGGAGAGTCTGCTTTAAACATCTTCGGCGCCCGTGCTGGCGCGAGCACAGCTCCTGAATGAAGGCATTACTTTTGTAGAGTGCTTTTATCACTTTTCCTGTGCAACATCTGCTTGCGGATCAAACGCCGCTCAGAGGAAGTGCTGTCAGTGATGAACAGCGTGGCGACGGATGTGCACACATGACCTTTGTATTTGTGCGTGGTTGTTTTATCTTAATCCAAGTCTTTTGTCTGAAGCACCTGCTCCATCTAAAACTCTGACAGCAGCATTATTATTATTTTTTTTATTTATTTTTTTTTTACTGCCTTTGCAAACTGCAAAGTCTATTGTCTAGCGCATGCTGTTTGTATATCCGCGCAAATGAGTGTCTTTCTAATTTGCAGCCATCACAACTTTAAAAAGGCCCAGTGTGGGGGAGTTAATGACAAACAGAGGACTCCTCCGCTCGCCCCCTCGGCCTTAAAGTTTCAGTGCGCAACGTCGGCAAATAAACAAATGTCCGATCCGTTTAACATCGTTGTGAGAATGAGTTCATGTAGTGCTTTGTTTCCGTGTCCGTGGCGACGTTGGAGTTATGCGCTCGGCGTCACGACTGACGACTGAGAGAAGGCGGCTTTCGCTCCCGAAGCGAAATGAGGTGAGAATACGGGTTCACACACATTCTTTGTGTGCGCGAGTCACTCGAGTTCGTGTCTGTTGTTACTTACAGCCGCTTGTTTTTGAGCTTCAGATTATAACCACTGAGAGACATCAGAAAAACATCTTGAGTGACTGCTCTGATCGTTCCTCTGTGTGTGGGGCATGCGGCTTCGTTTGCACATTTGCTGTAGGAACGCCTCTGTAAAGCGAGGCCTTTGCCTAAACTCCATAGAAAAAGCCTGTTCTAAAACTGCTTCATCCTTTACCATGTGAGGGTTGTGGGGGACGCTGGTGCCAATCCCAGCTGACATAGGGCCAAAGGTGTGGTCCACCCTGGACAGGTCACCGGTCCATCACAGGGCCACATAGAGACAAACAACCATTCACTCTCACTCTCACACCTACGGTCAATTTAGAGTGTCCAATCTGCTGAAATCCCCATGTTTTTGGACTGTGGGAGGAAACTAGAGAATTATCTCTATTTTTACTTTAAACCATTGTACACTTAAACAAACATAGCATATGCAAATTCTCCCAATAAACCCTTGTAAAATGTTACATACCGGTCCTTTAATTAACGTATAGCCTCTTGGGAGGCCTGTTTTGGACCACACACACACACACACACACACACACATTCCGTCTGCTGGTGAACTCTCGTGGCCACAGAAGCAGCTTATTCTCTGGCATCGTTGGCGGGCGACCACTCGCAGACACACAGAAGGTGTGGGAGGGGGTTGATGTTACACGTCTCCCGGTGAGAGCGACTGTTCAAAGCCCTGCGGCCACAATGAGCGGTGATGCTGCTAATGTGATCCAGCCGTTATTTTGTCATCCCTTATTTGAAAAGATTCTAATATTATTATTATTATTATTATTATTACTGTATATCTTCTCTCTTTTTTTTTCTCCAATTTGACAGCCTCGTCTCTGGAACAAAGACGTGGGACGACTCCATACACTCAGCGCGCGGCGTAATTATCAAACAGCTACTCAATGAGCTCTTGATAGGCAATTAGCACTAGCGCAGGCTCCTATTAGCTGTCAAAGGGGGAGACAGTGGGACATGTGGACGTCACTCGTTGGGATTCGCCGAAAAGGGAGATGTTTACAGAGGTGTATTTCAGTCAGTTTGGGGGAAAATAGTAGCATTTTTCTGAGTTAATACCCTGTTTTTTCTAGATTAACAAGGTTATTTATTCCTAAAAAATAATTTTATGAATGAGCAAGTTAGTTTTTCATTAGAAATCATTGTGTTTTGTGTTTCTTAATGAACAAACCACCCACATGCTTTCATTTACTTTTACTTTGGGTTTCAGACACTGCAGGTTTCTTCTGTTTAGGAATGATGGCACGCCATGCCTCTTGTATCACTCTCTGTATTAAATTGCATTTGTTTTAGATTAAATCTGAAGGTAGTGCTCACCAATGTTTTTCCTCATGCTGTGCAGCTTCAGTTCAGCATAAAATATGGCGGGGTGTGAAACTGGCGCTCCCCTCGTCCTGCTGAGTACAACTTAGTCTCACTTTGCCAACTCCGGGCCTCGCCATCTGCCACGTTCTGTCACATTAGCGGCAGAGCCCCATTAACTTTTGTTCCTTTTCGCTCTGTCCTGTGCATGTGTGTGAAAGACCGCTCACATTAAGACTTCCAGGCCTATCATTTTCATATCAAGCGTTGGTCTTAGTGCCGCCGCATCCGCTGTGATCTCCAAGCTCCAAGTTGGTCGACCGGCGCGTGCGGTGCCAGGAAGAAACGGCGGGGCTTTGTACACCAAGCGAGGTGTACGCCAATTTATCTTTTGTTAAAAAAGAAAACCGCTCTGTTTGATGTGAGATCAAGCACGAGGCAGTCAGACAGTCAGAGAGGGAGTCTGCCAGGAAAGGCACGGCAGTGTCAATGGAAGAAAAACCAAGAGGGGGGGGGAAGGAGCTGCTGTTTCAGCTTTTCCCTAAAAGCTCGTTAATCCCAATTTAGCTGTCACAGGGATGAGGTAGGTGCGAGTTGTTGTTGTGTGTGTGTGTGTGTGTGTCGAGGTTGCGGAGAGAGAGAGAGAGACAGAGAAAGTAAATCAGCCTCAAGGTCTCGCTTTGAACGCCGTCACGTCGAACAGCTCATTAGCCTGATGTCCAATGAAAAGTTAATGTCCTTTGTCCGGCGCATTTGCAGGGGTTGAAAAGTTCAAGGCACCTTTTATTTATTTGTATTTTTTTTTTTAAACGTCTTCATTGATATTGCAGAGCACGATTGTTAATGAAGGTCGATTCAGAAAGCTTTTCTTTTTCATCACTATCATATTCTGTTATTACAAGGGACGGGATGATACCTTTTTTTTTTTCGATACCGACCGATATCGATTTCACAAACTTTTAGACCAAATTTTATGAACACATGAAGCTGACATTTCAAAGACATAATTAATAAATAATAATAATAATCCATCCGTGTAACAAATATTGCTTTCCTAAAAAAGAAAGAAACAGCCCAAACATGACTCAGCTAAAATGATTTTATTTACATTTTTTACAGTCTGTGCAAAGTCTAGCATGTGATATATAGGACTTATTTCCTCATTTTATTTAACCCTTTAACATCTAAGCCTGTTTGCTTATTTTTACCATAAAATGTCTTGTGAGTCAAGTGCTTTTGCCCATTTTTCCAGGATAACTTTCAATATCTGGCAGTTATTTACACCTCTTACACACACTGTGACAAGACGGAACAGCGAGGACTCAGACGCAGAGGCCTTGTAATTGTCTTTATCGACACTCTCAACAAATCTCAAGGAAGGTCCTCTTTACTGAGGAAAAACAAATGCGTGGCTATGAAAACCTATAACAAATGGTGAGCGCAACGCTCTACAAGAGAAACGTTGCGGAACTATAAACGCGGAACAAAAAAATCACTCCGAAGAGGAAACAAACTTAGACTAAGGTTATCATGTAAAACTTAAACAGAAAACTCTCCAAACGGAGGAAAACACGGCTCTACACACTTCAAAACGAAAGCTAACTCAAAAGCGCAATCCTAATGATTGGCGATCTTTAACTAACTAAGAATGGAATCAAAAACAAAACGCAATCTAAATGATTGGATCTAACTAGTAAAAGGTAAGTCACAATCCTAGTGATTGGAGTTCCTGAAAGGCTGTGAAAATTAACCAAACAAAAAATCTCTCCCAAGGAGGAAAACAAAAGGGGCTATAAATCAGGTATCAGCTAACAGGCTATGATAAGAAAACTTACAAAATAAAGCGTCGCTCACAAAGAGGATCAAAAACTTGAGGATTCTGTGGCTGTGGCGAGGCGCTCGGGTGATCAGGCATGGGCGATAACACACTGGCACTGATACTGGGGAACAGAGAGTTTTTAAAGTGCTCATGGCTCAATTGTCAGCAGGTGTGTGTAATCAGGGCCAGCAGGCCGGCAGAGGAGGGGGCGGGGCAAACTGCCGGAGTGACACACCGCACATTAACATCATGTACAAACAAGAAAACACACAGTTGTACACGCAACACTTGAAACGCAAATTTGAAATTTGAAGAGAAGAAGTTGTTTATAAGAACATTTTCTTTGCCTCAATGTCCAATAACTGGCCAAAAAATGAAGTCTTTGATGCGCTTGGTGTTAAGGGTTAATTGCATACAGCACTTTGTTAAACTCTGCTATTCTTTGTGACATAAATACAGCTGGATTGAAACAGATTGGATTACTGGTTGTCTTCTTGTTGCCATAAACTAGGATAAACAGCTTGATATCAACTGTGCGAGGGAATAATAAGCGAGTCAGCAGTTCCTTCCCCCCCAAAAAAATGTGAACCCTCATTTGTGCCTTTAAGAAAATGAAACGTTGCAACAAGCCAGCGCGTGTAAATCCACTCAAATGCACTCGAAGACACAGTAAAAGTGTTGGAATTGATCCCCGTGTGGGAGCAGCAGTAACACGCTGCACATACAGTATAATCACTTTAGGAAGCTGTCGGAATTGTCAGCAGATTGATGTCTTTTTGTTTACGTCCCCCCCCAAAGGACGAGGAGTAACATCAGCATTTTGTCACGTTTCTGTCTGATCTGCTCACTGTCTGTCCTCCCTGTATCAAAGGCTCCTCCTCCTCCTCCTCCTCTGTGGCTTTTCCTGAAGTGTTTTTTAAAGTGTTAAGTATAGGGAGTTGTTTTCTCTCTCTAAAACAAGGGTCTAAGGACAGAGAATGTCCACCGAGCCCACCAAGGCTATACAAATAAAGATCAATTTAATTGGATCTGTCCACCTAATTAATGACGCTCCCCTTTTAAATCTACGTTGGCCTCCAGAAACCGTGAATAAACCTTGACATTTAGTTTCCAAATGGCTTGTTACACACTTTTTTTGGGAGTTGAGCGATGGACTCCGGGCCAGAAAAGTTGTGATTCACGACAACGAAAAGCAAACACGCCACTAAAACCGAAGGTCCCGTTCGGATGTGATATTAAAATTGATCCGGTGAAACGGAAGATGCACTGACAAAGCACTCCGATCACTCGGGGGCCACAGCTGGTGTTGATCTGCTGTGACCTGCCTCTGGCCTCGCTGCCGTTTTCAGACGGATGGCAAAAATATTTTTCTTTTGCAATTCTCAGTGTTTCCCAAACATTGATTCATTTTTGGAAACATCGTGAGGTTTGTGTCTTATTGCACTGTAAAGCTGCACATACACATCACACATTTCTGTCCGAGTCAAACTGGCTAAAAGAAAACTTAACTGTTGTCTTTTAAGCACAAAATGTGCTGTGATGTGATTGAATGGGACAAACAGAGCTGTCCATGGTTCTGAAACAACAATGAATCATAAATTTTAAAGTTAAAGTTAGTTTTTATTAATCCCCTTAGGGAAAGTATTCCTCTGCATTTTGACCCATCCTAGAATTAGGAGCAGTGGGCTGCCACACTGAGTGGCGCCCGGGGAGCATTGGGGGGATGGGTACCTTGCTCAGGGGTACCCCAGCCCTTTTTTGGCCGGGTGGGGATTTGAACCGGCGACCTTCTGGTTACAAGTCAAGTTCCCTTTCCCCTTGGCCACAGGCTGCCCTAATCTTGACGAGAGTTATTGAAAACGCTCACTTTCTCTTAAGAATCGTAGTGAAAATGCTTCAAAAACTGACTTATGGGTCAGTTTAATGGGAGGAATATATATATATAAAAAAAGAATAACATACTCTATACATAGTGTATATACATTTATTACTAAGGTAAAATATTCTATAATATGCCACAGAGCTGGAGGCAACAGCAGACTTAAGAATTAATCTTTTTTTTACAGCATCAAAATCGAATTCATTGTTGATATGAAATATTGATTGTTGCAGCTTTTAAAACAGAATAAATAAATAAATAAAATACACCTGATGTGAAATAGGAAAACTCAACTGAGGCCGATATTAAATCTCAAGTCAAGTCTGTTCTCACGCACCTACATACGGTCCAGGGTTTCCAGCGTTAATACACAGATAAACTGTCCTTCCTGCACTATTCATGTATTATATCTGTGCATATGAGAGGGAGAGAAGAAGAGAGACATATTCTGATGCTGATTCCTCCTCCTCCTCCTCCTCCTCTCAGCTCCTATAATTAATGCTGAACGTACAGACTCAGACAGCATGCACAATAAACACACTTGCTGAGAGATTTCATCCATGAGAAATACCTGTGAGGCTGCTGGAGGAGGGCAAAGAAACTTTCCCTTCACACACACACACACACACACACACACACACACACACACACACACACAGAGGTTTATGTATCTATTCTTTTTCAACCCTCTAACACCTAAGCCTCAAAATGTCCGCCTGGACTTTCTTTTGTTGTTGCTTATTTTAAGCATAAAAGGGTCAGAAAATGTCCCGAGAGTAAGTGCTTTTGCCCATTTTTTCCAGAATAACTTTCAATATCTGGCAATTATTTACACTTTACTGCATGCTAAAATAGTGTATTTAAAATGAAGAAAAGCTAAAAGTTTATGTACACTGTAGTTGTACATGAACACCAGATTGTGTGTGTTACATTTGAAATTTGAACAGTGTAAAACATTTAAAGTAGCCTTTTTTGAGTTTTTGCTTCAATGTCCAAAAATAATGTACAGGCGAGTGAAATTCCCGCAATACCCACACGTTGGCTTTGACGCGCAACTTCTCAGCTTTCAGAAACCTTCAGAATTTTTCCGATAGCACAAACCGTCTCGTTACTACGGCGATGCAAAATGCAGGAACGAGCGCGTCGTCTGCGATACGCTCGCTGTTAAAGGTTGAAAACTTTGCATTGATTTCCATTCATTGGAAAGAACTAAACAAAGCATTATCCCTAACCTTAACCATAATCTAACCCTAATTCAAATCTTAATCCCAAAGATTAGGACCAGGCTGTGTTCTCAGGCTCAGTGTTTATGCCAGAAAAAGGTTCTAAAGAGCTAACAAATACAAGAACACACACATGGACAGGTGCACTCATGTAAACATTCATCCAAACTGCTATGACAGTTGTGGTTGTTTATTTTTTCAAAATAAAAGGCTTGAATCTTCTTGTATGAGCTTCAGAAACTGAAGAAGCCCCTTAGATGCAGCTTTGACTTTTGGATAAATATAATCTAAATGAATGAGAAACTACCCAGAAAAAGGTTGAAAACCCTTATGTTTCCACAGGTAAGTGTTACTGGAGGTGTATTTGCACCAAAGAACATGGCATAACTAGTAGCCACTGCGACGCTTGAAACATTCATGACTGATCATCTAACTTCCAGAAGAGCATTTGTCACTTCCCAACTCCTGGAAACCTGTATTTCTCCATTCAGCGAGTCCTGACTGAACACGTTAAACCAGATTAAAGCCCTAATGAAATCCAGTCCCTCAAAAAAATAAACACTGAAGTAAAAACCTGCGGAGGCTGATTCAATGAGACGAGGTCAAATTTATGGGGAAAATGGTCTCAAACTCATTTTGGGTCACCGCGGTGAGAAACAAGTTTTCGTGTCTCCCGGGGTTTTAAGAATTGGCACAGAAAGCAGCAGGAAGGCGACTCCCCCTTTCAATAAAAATGTTTTATTTCTCTCAGTATTAGCATGGAAAAATGGATTTCCCAGTCCCACATGTCTCGGCTGGATATCGTTCATACTGATTTTATTTATCTGTCTCTCTTGTTGTCTTCTCGACACCTACTGTTTAACTTTTTCTTCTTTTTTTTCTTCTGCCCCACTTAGCCTTACTGAATTTTGTCTTTTATGATACAACCTTATCTATCTTACGTCCCAAAGCTGCTTCAAATAATAATAATAATAACCATTCCCTCACTTGATAAATATTAACAGAATAAAACAAGTGTCATTAGTTGTAAAAGAAAAAAGAAAAAAAGGAATTGAGTATGGCAGCTCTCGGGGTGTCTAATTAAAATTTAATATTTTTGTAATAGCGTTTCGAGTGATATTTTCATTATTCCATAATGACACGGGAAAATCTTAGCAGTTGGTAATTAGCCCCCCACATGTATCATAATTAATGTGATAATGCTTTTCTTCTTCTTCTTCTTCTTCTTCTTTCCTTAAATTGTGTCATAATTCAGTCTGCCAAAAGAAATCTGTGTGGGGTTTTTTTTCTCTGCATCAACATCTGTGGTTTTGGGCACGAGGAACATGGCGTGCATTCACAAAACAGCCAGCTGCCCCAACCCTGCACGTACACCAGTCCCTGAAACACACACAATACACAGTCCTGGAGCTGGAGCTGCCTGAAGGTTCACTCTTCATCCATTCATGTCAAGGCGACGCTGGCAGAAAATTCAAAATGTTAACATGATGTTTGGGCTCAGTGCTCCTTTTTTTTTAGCTAATTTGCTCCTATGAAAATGTATTTATTTATTCCTTTAGCCACTGAGATCCTGGTCAAGCTAGAGCAGCACAGACCATAAGATAAGATAGTCCTTTATTAGTCCTAAAGACAGTAAAGATAAACATAATACATAAACATACATTTCCAAAAAAGTACAACATGAAAAGATATTAACACTAAGACTATAAAAAAGTGAGGTCATTGAAAGAGAAGTACAAAAGATAGAAGACATAATAAAGTAAAAGTAGTAGAAGTATAGAGGCCATGCCAACAAGACCCTTAATCCCGTTTCTTTTGTGACGGTCCAAAAAAAAAATTAATCTATCATTAATGCCAGCTCGCACTGACCCTCATATAAGAATATAAGAAGATATAAGAAAATAGTAAAATAGTGAGAATTCAAAAGGAACGGCAGTTACATGCAGTAACATGTACAGTATATAAAAGTCCAATTCAGTCAGTTGATGAGTTCATTTTACAAACTGAACGGACATTGTTTCCTGGGCTCACTGTACAACTGTAAAAAAAAAGAAAAAGATACTATATATAAAGCAAGACATGCTCATTTTAAAAGTCATATTACATAGATCTTATATTTATAGATACTTCAAAATATCTGAAGCAACAATGCAGTGACATTATGTTACACGTCCATTAAAGCCCCGGTGCGGACTCTCTGTCACCCCTTGTGAATATCTGAGTAATTACTAAATTATGTATATATATATATATATATGTATATATATATATATATATATATATATATATATATATATATATATATATATATATATATATATGTATATATGTATATATATACATATATATCGCACAATCATGTTTGTGAGAAGCTATTATTATTATTATTGTATATTTTTTAGCCATGGTGCTACTGTATGAAGCCGCCTCCCTTTACTTTACCTGCTCCGTCACGACATAGAATGCGTCACACTGGGAAGAAAAAGCCATGAGGAGCTAACAGGCTGAATCAACCTGCGTGAACTCATGTGACAGTGCATTTAAAATGCATTGAGTTATCAACTTAGCTCGTAGTGGCAAACGTACACTTAATTCCAAAAGCCACCAAATTATCATGAGCTGTAGGCAGCTTCAATCCCTCAACCGTCAAGGCAAGAAAGAGTCAGGTGAAGGGGTTCCAGGTTGTGAATGAATGAATGATCTGTAGATGGAAGATTAATATAACGGTCAAAAAAACTTTTTACACGTATCTAATATACTAAAGTCCCTAATGTCACAAAGCCACGTTCCTGTTCCCATTCGTTTCCCACTGCGCGGCACACGTAAGAACAAATCATAATCTTTAAAGATGTTGCTTTGACGCCAGTGTGTACAAACAAGTCACGTGACAAACCGACGATGTAAACACAGTGATAATGTGTGAATGAGTGTGGGAGTCTCCCGTCTATCCCGTGTTGGATCTCCAAGTTTCCTGACAGGCAACAACACGCAGTGCCAGAGGAGGATCTCTGCGACTTAAATGTGGCGGTGACAGGGGAGAAACCTGGAAATGTTCGAGCAGTGTGTCCCAGTTTTTCCCCTCCCCTCATGTTTGTTGTGGTTGATTGTACATGCACGTTCAAAATTCTATCCTCACACAGGTGTTCTGAAGCGCTGTCGTCGTCCTTATTAGTGGTGATTTATCCAGCGTTTTATCCACTGTGACACATTTATGACACATGGACTGATAAATGTGTGGATTTATGTAATTCCTGGGAACATATTATTATTATTATATCATTTTGCACAAAATGAAACTTTAGATGCGAAGCTACTGACTGTATATGAAAAGTTTGGACAAATTTACATCAACATTTCTCACATTTTTTTGGGGGTAAATTTGTATAAATGACTCAAAATATTCCAGTTTGGTCATTTCATGGTCTCCTGCTTTAGGTGCCGTCGGCGTTATTCTGTATTCACAGCGTGCGATTAAGGACAGATGCTGTTCTAATTGCTCAAACATGCACTAATGACGCCGATGTTATTTACAGCGTAATGATCCACTGTTTTGTAATTATCGAGAAAAGAACACGACCTCTCCTCGTCCTTCACGGGGGGGGGGAATCGATGGTAACGTGCTGGTGTGTTGGAACAGGAACGCTCGAGGTGGGCAGGTGGTTTGGTTGGAAGCGGGCGACGCTGTGGCGCTGAGTCTTTCACACAAGGGACTGATTAACTGTTGGTGATATAATCAGGTCACGAAAGCATCATTTCTCATTCTTGCTGAGTCCACGTTGTGGTGTTTCTCTGACTGCTGCTGACGTCCACTGTTAATGATTCAACGGCGGACTTTGCTCAAATGAACAAATATGACATCATACATTGAACCTTTGCCCCAGACCTTCATTTTCTTTTCTTTAAACATCAGAGAAAATCCAGTGTTCGTAAAGATCACTGTGTAAATATGCTGAGGAAAAAAATGTGCGTCAATGAGAAAGATGAATTATGGAAATGTGCACGTCATGAAACTCAGTGTATTATCTTTCACTTACACGCTGCTAATATTCTTTTAAAGTAAATTTAATCAGACGTCAGAAAAGGGTCCTTTTTCATACACGTTCGGCACAGTGTTGGCCAAAAATTGTACAATATAAGGAAATGATTACGATAATTCAGTGTACTTTGTTCTGATCGACTGAGACGCCCCGTGATTAAAATGTAACAAAGTGCAAAATGGAATAAAACAGTGAAAACACAAGAATAAATAGCAATTACTCGCACGTCCGTCTGCGTAATCACTTTTAGAAATAAGTGACTGGCTGCATATTACAGGCAGTTATGACTAATCACGTCTTGTTATTTGATTATTTGGTTTATTTTCCTACGAACCTTTAAAAGCTACATCTTAAATGAACCGGAAAATTCTTGGAAGTGTTTTGATGAGCTTGTTTGTCGCGACTTCATATCCTCCCCATAAAATCCAATGGAACCAATATCTAAATATACATGTGTATGTATATGAAGCTACTGTAGTAGTAGCATAGTAGTGTTAGTGTCACAATTTTACAAGGCGTTTTTTTGCACCATGGACCGTGTGATATATTTCATGGACTAATGGGAGAAGAAGGACGGTAAGATAGACAGACAGACAGACAGCACACCTCCAACCGCTCGGAGCGCGGTAACCTCTCTCCCTCTGTCCCACTGTGCTCAGAGTCGCACAGTGTGAAGCATGAAATCAGATCGCGCGTGTTCAGAGCACGGCGGAGGAGAGCCAAAGATTATTGAGTGACTTCTTCACGGTGGCACGACAAGAGTTTGTTTTCCTGCTGCTGGAGTTCCATTGCCAGGTATTAAATTGTAGTTAGATGCTGGTTATTTATGACCAGCAGTGTTGTAATATAATAAATTACAAACAGTTTACTGTATTTAAGCACAAAATTCACATATCTGTACTTTACTCTGTAATTTATGTTTCTAGCAAGTTTTACTTAAGCTTTGTTACCCATTACTACCAAATAAAATCAGAAGAAAAGGCCATTCACGCACTTCCACCTGGGATTATGGATTAAGTGTCTTGCTCAAAGACACATATAGACTAGCAGAGCTGGGAATTTAATCCACAACCTTGCAGTTGAAAGACAACTCGCCCTACCACTGAGCCACCATGGCTCAATCCTTACTCCTCACTTTTTTCAATACTTCTACTTCTAACACTTACAGTACATTTTAAATCAGAAAATGTACTTTTGACTTTTTACTCAAGTAATAGTATAATAGTTAAAAAAAAAGTGACTTCAACTTCTATCAAAGTCATTTTCTGGGAAAGATACGTGTACTTTTACTCAAGTATCACCTTTAAGGTACTTTATACAAGACCATACGAAGCACAGAAAACACTTCAGTTGCCTGAAGAAGAACCAGAAACGCCACCATCAACACTGTAAGTGCTAGCTACTTAGCTAGCTAAGTAGCTAGCTAATGGCGGTTCCTGACATGCTGCTGTGTTCACTTAGCAGCTAAGCTAAAGTTAATTAGCTGGCTATCATAAAGCTGGATGGTGTTTTTGACCCATCACTAATGTCAACTGTCTTTTATTTTACGACATATATAGCTTACTGTTGCTAAATATAAATCATAGCCCACGTCCATTGCTGTGCCTGTATTTATGATAGTGTAGCTAGTGTTTTATACGTAACACAATACTTCTACTTTTACTTTCAGTACTTGAGTAGCACATTTTAAAATAAACTAACTTGCAATACTTGAGTACAAAACATGTTGAATACTTGAGTACTTCCGCTTTCGTGTGGCGCTTAAAGAATCCAATCCTTAAACCTTAAAAAAACAACAGCTGAAACAAAGTGCTGTACATCAGAGATAAATAAGACAAATAAAATATAAGAATGACATCATAAACCTAACAACAAACAATACAACAATGAAATACTGTAGAAAGTACAAATACAAGTCATACATTAAAACTATGAAAAAGATAAAAACCAACATCTCATACTGGGTAAGCCAAAGAGTAAAAATGGGTTTTAAGATGTGTTTTAAAAGTGGATAGTGAAGGGGCGTGTCTAACATGCCGTGGAAGATCCACAGTTCCACAATCTTGGCGCAGCGACTGAAAAAGCTCTTTAAGAACACTTCAACTTCTACTGAAGTCACTTTTTGAGAGTACTTTTACTCAAGTCTTGGTCTCTAGTACTTTTTACATCTCTGGTGTAGATTGTTTGTTCTCCTTGTGTGTGGGATGGTTTCCTTCCACGTGTCCTTCTGGCTTAATTGGACACTCTAAATTAATTGAACACACTAATTGGACACTCTAATTGGACACTCTAGATTAACCGTAAGTGTGAGTGAATGGCTGTTTGTCTCTATATGGTGGCCCTGCGATGGACTGGTGACATGTCCCGGGTGCACTCCGCCTTTCACCCTATGTCAGCTGGGATTGTGGAGGATAAAGTAGGTAGACAATATATGGATTGATGGATGGATGGATGAGTGAGTGAGTGAACTGCACTGAAACACGTCTTACAAGGGGAAATATACAGAAAGGCGAACTCCTCTATCATTAAGGAGGAACGGGTCTATCACATATCTTTTCTTTTTCTTTTTTTAAACATAAACATGGTATATACAACACAGGAGACAAATTCAACACCAAAATAAAGCACAAGAAACCATCTTTCTGTGCAAAACCATGGTTGATTTCCAAGCTTTTAAAGTTTCAGTGTTCTTAGTTTGGTCAACTCACGGCATAACTGTTAATTAGCTACAGCTGAGACAACTTATCAACAACTGTTATCTCCCACCGACAGAATCTCCCACCTCTTACTTCCTGTTACGACCGTATCGTCCTGATATTTTTTAATGAAGGCGCAATTATAGAACAGCGCTCGCTTGAACCCAGGATTTTAAAAACACCTCAACTAAACCCCCCCCCCCACTGTGTGTGTGTGTGCGTGTGTGTTCTTGAAAGTTGGTGGTGTGATTTCTTTAATTGTAGCTGCTGTTGAAATGATTATGTTTACCTGTGGCAGTCACTGTTGTTGACGGAGAATTAAAGAGCACCGTTCTCTGCGCGTGTGCCTGTATTTGTGACCTCATCAGGACTCTGTTCTTGTCACGACCGGTTGTCCTCGTGGAGACCAAAACCCTGATCCTAATGAGGCAGAACCTCGACCCGTGTGTGAGCAGTGTGAGCAGTGTGACTCTCACTGCCGTAATGACAGCAATTAAAACAATTACAGGGCTTTAATTACTGCTGCCTCAATTACTCTGCTTGACCCCCGCCCCCACGCACACACACACACACACACATACACACACACGCACATAAATGCAAAGGTACATGTAGTTTACCTTTACTATCAGCCTAATGAGCCTTTCAAAGGCTATCAAGGCCTGCTGATGATGATTGTGTGCATGGATTTATATCTTTGTGAGGCCCTTGTGAAGGGCTTTTCCAGGGTTAAGACCCAGTTTTAGGGTTAGAGTTAGCATAAGTTTTATGTGTGGGATCGGTTAACCCTTTTTTCCATTACTATGTCTAAACGTACAGTTCATGCAGAGGTTATAAGAATATGTGCAATATAGAGTGACTTATATCCTTTTTTTCAGCATAACCTATAGCCAATCTGATGAAAAAAAAAGTACATTTTCACCAACTAGTTAAACAAACCGGAACAAAAAGTACTCAAAATGTTTAAAATTGTATTGAATTTGTGAAATTTGGAAATTCCCTCACAGTTCAAAGTTCACTCGACTGGTTTTTATGAACAAAAACAATTATAGCTACTTTATATTACTACTATACACTTGATATAAAATGAATCACAACTTTGACTCAACAACACTTAAAAAAATTTTTAAAGCCTGAATATGTGGCCTATAAACACACCCCCCCCAGGATGTCCATATAAGGAGTTGTGTATTATTCCCACGGCAAATTACCAAAGGTAAGATCCGTGCCGCGTGAGCACTAAGGGTTAAAGGGTTAAGGGTTAACTACTTAGTTATAATGGTTAAGGTTTGGGTAGTTGGTTAGGGAATGCAGTGTTCCCTCACTATGATATAAAAATACATTTGTGCGTGTGTGTATATTCCAGTCACATTCCCCCTCAAACGCAGCAGCGTTGTCACTCACTCACTCACTCACTCCAGCTGTCAGCCAAACACTGCGTATGTATACACTCTTTTATTGCAGCATTGCTGTGGAAGTGAAAGCTTCTTTTTTTTTGTCTCAGAGTGGAGCGTCCGGGTTTTGAACGCCTCTGTGCACGTATTGTAATAAAAAGTCATATTGCGTTTCTTTTTTTTTTCTCTCTTCTTTAGTATCTCAGTATAGCTCCAGCAGACAAGGTGTGATTACAGCAATCTTTGCTTCATTGAGACCTCTATTGTACGACAGAAGGGGGGCAAAAACACAGCCCGTTCTCGCAAATCTGTCATCCCCCTTCTTTTTTATCTGCCTTCATTGTCTTCTTGACAGGCTTTCGGAAGAAAAGAAGTGTCAACAATATCTGCTTTTAATCCTGACGAGGCAACAATGTAAAGGCATCGTGTCTTTGCTTCTAAATTTCCTTTAAAAATCAAAAAGAAAAAGATTTGCACAATAATGGCTGGGGAAGAATTTGTTGAGCCTACACAGTGAATGTTAAAATATATATATACTTATAAATACAGCTCCACCTCACTTTTATGTCGCCACAAAGAACGACGTTGACAACTAACGCGGGAGACTTCATTATGCTGAACTTTATATACCAACCATCCTCCTTGTTTACTGTCTTTTCATGTATTCCAGACTCCTCACCACCTGTTCGCTTCAAGCACTGACCTGCACAAGGTCAGAGCATTTCACATTTTCTTCAGCCTGACCTCCACTGGAGCACGTTAAGCACAGGATTGCCATACATTACAGTTAGTAAGTAGTTAAGTAGTTTCCTCGCTATCCCTTCACACCATTCGGTCTTTTATTCCGTCGCCTTTGTTGAGGGAAACATTGTGATATTGACTTATTCTATTGAACCTATGGGGTTCAAAGAAAGAACATAAAGAAGACAGATTATTCTTACTGTAAATGTACTATAGTCAGAAAACTGTCAATCTTTCTTTGTCAAAGATTAAAAGAAAAACCTGTTAACCTAGTCATAAATGAGCTATTTTTCAAAAAGTTCCTATATGTGCTGTATAAAATGACTCTTCACTGAAAAACAGACACAGACAATAGTAGGCGTAGGGTTATTCTGTACCGTCTTTGTGAAGTGATATCCTGAGGTTAATGAATAACAGTCTGCTTTTGTTGAAACTATAACATCAATAGATGTTTGTTGTTTTTGGTGGTTTACGAGCAGGATTTGATGCCGTTGTGTCTAAATAAGACACTTGTTCACGGCTATTTCAAGATCCACGCAGCCAAACTGCAACACGCTTTTTGTAATTATGCTCATTTATTCAAAGTATTAATACTCACACTAGTGTATTTGTTCTGTATACAGCATTTTGTTCAACCAGTTGCTTTAAAAAGGTTAAAATTGTCAGGTTAACAAGACTTAATCCAGATGTTTGATTTGAGACTTGGGCCACAAGTGTTTAAGTACAGGATGTGATGGCTGCATACAAGCTGATCCTGCTGCATCACATCTGCTGCACACGCAGGAAACACGTCTGTGCCGGTCATGTTTTACATACAAGGTTTGCTTTTTTCAAAAACAGCTCCTGTTATGTACAGTAAGCCCGTGTGTAATCCAAACCAGCGCTTCCAGGTATGAAGCCGTGCATCTTATAGAAATAGTTTGATTGATTAATTGATTCAGACGACAGTGAACAGTGGAGTGCTATCACCACCAAAGAGTAGTAGTTTGTGTCTTTCCTTCCTGCCCTCGCTCTCTTTCTCTCTATGTCCTCATCTTGCAGGCTGCAGGATCCAGATCCAGTTTTGAGGCTATTATTATTATCATCATCATTAACAGCAGCATTTTTGTCGTCATTATTATGCTATTATTACAGTTGATATCGGTATAAAAAAATGTTTTATCAACAATATCTGCAGCTGCTTGTATAAATGACATTGTAGTACTATTAACATGTCATCACTGATTCATAACGGTCTCATCTAAACTGAAAACTTACAAATGTTGTATTTCTGCTCCTGGTCTCTGTCTTCTATCTCTACCTCACCTCCCTCTTGTCCTTTCCCTCCCCCCTTTCTCTCCTCTCTCCCCCATTTTCCCTTACACCCCAACCTGTCTAGGCAGATGCCTTTAGTGCTTGCTCATTGTATGAACTGTTGGGTTTGTCTTCTCTCTATAATATTGTAAAGGTTTTTACCTTGCTATGTCATGTATGTTGTGATTGAAAATCCCACCTAACAACTCGGAAATTCCAAATCACAAATACAAGTTGACTGCTTTAGATAACCCAATAAAATGGGTGTTGAAATTTAAAAGTTAGAAGTTTTGCATTGCACATTGTGGCCCAGGTGTTAGCATAGCGAACTTGCTGGTGTCGTTAATAACTTCTAGACAGTCGTGGTAGAAATGTGTAATTCATAATTAACTATTAAGTTCTGTGGTCTGATGAGGATGAAATTCTAATGGCAGCACTAAAGAAGCGATCTGGGGATTCCCCAAACTCATTAGTCAAACAACGTGGCGACCCGATCGACAGGCTGCTGCCCTCGTAACAAGCTTCATAAATAGACTATTCCGTCGCGGCCGAGCGAAGCGCCCGCCGTCTTCCTGCCAAGGTTAGAGGTAACTCCACGACATCGTCCGAATGTCGTCTTTAAGGCAATTAAACGATGAGGCGTGTGCGGCAGCAGCTTCATACGTGTATGACAGCGCGAGGAGGCACTTGACCACGTCTGTGAAGGTCAACAGCTATACTCTGGCAAAACGTCGCATCAACAGCTCCTTTTCTTATCTACATTAATTGCAAGGGACAACTTGCTTTACCACTTGTTTCCGCTTGACAGGAAACGGCTATTTTCAGTATGAATTTAACACAGACGAAAAAAAAAGAAAAAAAGATATGTTTTGAATTTAATTTACACCGACATGAAATAACAAGAAGCCATTGTGCCGCCGCTCTGTATCCGGAGCTCACCGCCCCCCTGCCTCACTTTTTTAATCAAAATGAACACCATCTATCTCACTCTGTCTCTCCCTCCATCTGCAGACTCTTCTATCAACACATTTGTCCCTCAGCCAGTGATACAAATTACCTCTCCCCCACTTGCGAGACAATCTTTTTTAATTCCTTCCCTTTCTGTTTCTCCCCTCATTCGTCCGTCTCTTCCCCGCATTCGCCTCAGTCTAATCCTGATCCGCGTCCTCATCCTTCACCACCATATTTCCGGAGCTTCCAAACTTCGGACTTTGCCCACAGAGTTGGCGTTTGGTTTTTTTTTTCGTCTTGTTTTTTCTTCCCTCCCCTGTTTTGGAAAGACGCCACATTCTCTCCTTGGCTCAAACCCATGGCCATTAATTCTGCTAATGACAGATAAATGAAGCATGAAGATGAGGAGGCTATTGCACCGAGAAAAACACACACAGTACGTTAACACAGAGCGTCTCACACACACACACACACACACACACAGATCAGACTGACTTAGCCGCTAATTGGCGTTGATTGAGGACCGTCCTGTTCAGATGTTCCCACGTCAGGAGGAAAAGCTCGACTCACACAACTACTGTGTGTGTTAGAGTCAATGAGAGACTGATGAGAGATTCACTCAACTTTGGGTTTACAGTTACTCCATAAGAGGATTATCCAACATCCAGGGAATAGAGAATCGAATCCGTGTTTTGATTAAGCTCAGTTTGAGAAACGAGAGGCGTCGTCACAGCCATCGTCGAACCTGACGGTACAGAGAATGTATGTTTTTTGAGAAAAACAAAATAGATAAAATGAAAATAACTGAGTTAAAAGAAGGTCATTCAAATATACGTAGATTATAAAAAAAAAATACAGGAAGGTTTTTACAAGTTACTCTTATAAGCCATTTATTATATAGGCAACATTCTCTTTTTTACTTTCACAGCCCACACACATTCTCTCACTAAAACACAGAGCAAGTCATAAACTTTATTAACGTTCTAAGGATTTGGAATATAAAAGGGAACTTTAATGTCTCCATAATTTGGCTAACGACTGTTTGACTAAAGCAGATGAATAGGTCAACACCTCGCTCTGACATTAGAACCCTGCACAACAATTCCAAACAGCCTGCTTAGCTCACTGTGAAATAAATTCACCCTGTACATTATCATTTTAATTAATCTTGCTTACTTGGTCGTGTAATTTAAACATTTGCTGGGTTTGCTGGCTGGAGAGGGGAGAAGGGGGAGATAGAAGATGGTGGGATATGGAGTGTGACAGCAGAGGGAAGCGGGAGTGTTGCTCTGGTTTTGTGGATGGAAGACGACAAGCAAATGAGCATCGCCTTCACAGGAACAAGGCTACGTCCAAACCCTAAAAGCTCAACTAATGGCACTTTTTCACTTACAGTTGTAGTGCGACTCGGCTCGACTCGTTTTTTTTTTTGCTTTTCCATTAGTGAGAGTACCCGGTACCTGGTGCTTTTTTATTTAGTACCTGCTCTGGCGAGGGTCCTAGAAAGCGCGATATCCGACACGAGAGTCAAAACTGAACAATGCTGAACTGTAGATCAGCTAAAAAGACTCTAAAAATCCTGCAAACATGAATTCATCGCCAACATTTAGCAAAGGAAATGTCTAAAATCTCAGTATTTCACAGAGGAGTCTGGTGTGTACGCCGTGTAGAATCGGGTTAGTATAGAATGGGGTTCAGTTATGCTAGAACTGTATAGTGTAAAAGTAAATCTTTGGTACATGAGTATAAATATCAAACAGTATTGTTTGATATTTTATTCTCCGTCCCTATACCAACAAAGTATCAAAACAGCATGCAGGTAATATACCATATCCTTGACAACAAGAGCTCATAGCATTTTCACTTATCCATCAAGGCTAAAATAAAATTGGATGCAGAAGAAAAAAAAAAACAAGAGCGCTGGAATACAGAGGCCAAACAAGCATGATAGGGGAGAAAAAGAGAGGAATAAAATTCATCAGTGACCATGCCCTAAGTTCTTCCGTGTTCTTTTGTCTTGTTACAGAGTCGTTGTTGTTGTTTTTGCAATAATCAAAGAAACCCTCAGTCGAGAACAACATTTATTTCATTATATATCTATATATATCTATATCTATATGTATATATATATATATATACATATAGATATATACACATATATGTATACATATATATATATACACATTTATATATACATATATGTATATATAAATGATACAACGTCATACTCTAATGTGTTTATCTGCTCCTAAAGTGAGAGGGTTCCTCCTTTTTCGGTGCTCCTCACACAACTGGGTTCTCTCATTTTAAAGTCATGCTGCAGACAAACAGGAGGTAAATAAAACATATAAAGCTTCCATTGGATACATAAACAACTTGAAGTTTTGCTTCTCACACCACACAATCAAAAAAAATAAAACAGCATGATGACTGATTGTTGAAGGAGACAATGACAACACACACACACACACACAAAATCAATCTCCATGCATATTCATTTGTGTTTTCTAATGGCTCTTTCAGCCCCACGTTAAACATCGCTGTGTGATTTATGAGTCTCTTCTCCCGCGCTGCCACGGCCATCACTTCCCGATATGCTTTGTCGCCTGAAACCTGAGTTCAGCATCAGCCCCACAGGTAACGCCTCTATGGTTAAAACTCAGACCTTAAAAAAGAAGTGATGGATTAATCCATGTCAGCGTTCCATTGGGGAGGTCACACTTCAATTACATGATATCATTTCTGTGATTATGGCAACAGTCGCAGGCCGCGGTGACGTCCGACGTGAGTGAAAAGTACTGCATTTGTCATTTATTTTGCAAAAGTTATTTATTAATGATTTGTGATTCACAGTTTTAGGAGAAATTTGAAGTTTTTTCTGCACATAATATTGTGTCACCGCATAAGCTGCGTATCATGCAACTTCTGTTATTGTGTTACAGCTGCATGGGTCAAGGGACAGTCCATTGTTTTCTTTTTTTATTTTAAATAAAGCTGTTTTTCCTCATGGTGTGGCCGAGCCTTAATGAAGAGGTGAATACAGGTTTGACTACAATCCCTTAGGAAAGACACTTAAAAACTGCTAAATTATACATTTAATCCGTACTACACGTGGATTAAAAGTTCCCATTTTTCACACAGGTACAGTAGCAGATATTCACCACTATGATACTTTTTTTTTACACTCCTTGTAGGTAAGTATGCAGTATCCAATCCCATCCAAAACCCCTAAATATCACATAAATCTGTCATTAAGCACCAGAGTGTCAGTCATTCTTGCAAGAATCAAGTCAGTCAAGTCGAATCTCTGCTTTAAATCAAGCAAGTTACAAGTCAAGTCGTATGAATATAGAAGATGGAGATGATTCCCCAGATAGTTCTACATTTCACAATGTTAAAAAGAGAGCGTATTTTGAACTGCCGGAGTTTTATCTCTAACAGAAACCAACAGTGACTCTTCAAGCCACTGACTTTCCCTGCACATTTTTAATCAAACAGTCAGCTCGTCAACAAGCTCTGCAGAGGCCTGGTAACGAGCCACGATGTGAACCCGGTGTGCGTCAGTGGTTTCAGAGGAGCAGGATTGAGAACCCTAACTGCCGTACAGCATCAGTAAAAATGGTACTTGTGTCAGTCAGTCAGTCATCATCTAACCGCTTTATCCTCCACCAGAGGGTCGCGGGGGGTGCTGTGCCAATCTCAGCTACATCGGGCGATAGGCGGGGTACACCCTGGACAGTTCGCCAGTCCATCGCAGGGCCACACACAGCTAGAGACAAACAACCATTCACTCTCACACTCACTCCTATGGTCAATTTAGAGTGTCCAATTCACCTAATCCCCACATTGCATGTTTTTGGACTGTGGGAGGAAGCCGTAGTACCCGGAGAGAACCCACGCACACACGGGGAGAACATGCAAACTCCATGCAGAAAGGCCCTTGTTCCAACCAGGGCTCGAACCCGGGTCTTCTCGCTGCAAGGCGAGAGTGCTAACCACTACACCACCGTGAGGCCCTGGTACTTGTGTGTCGAATGAAATTACACATAGTGGTATTAATGTCGCTCGGTTGCCAGGTTTGAAAACAAGGCCGCAAATGCAGACACCCAATGTTTTTCCCGTGTTTGAAAAACAAATAGTATCGATGTTTGAGAACATTGAGAATTTCCCATATGTCAGGTCAAGTCTAAGTCGAGGCTAAAGTCAGACTCGACTTTAGTCACATGACCGTAAGACTGTGACTGAAGAAGAAATCAAAAGAGAAGACAACTAAGTGTCAGGGGGGGGATATAGTGGTGATGATATAGTGGTCCTCCTGTAGCTCTGTGTGTGAACGACCATGTGATGGAGTCTGGACTTCCCTCCAGAGAGACGACCGGTTCCAGCCTGAGCGCCTGAGGTTGCAGAGACCCACTTCCCCGGAGCTCGTGTGGGTTTCGCTTCCCTTCGCTTTCCAACATGGTGTGGTCGCTCCGTGTTTGTAAAACATTTAGAATAGAATCCTGCAAGTATCTATAGCAGCCCTGGGATCTGCGGGGTGGGCAGCATTCTTATTTAACCTCCTCTCTCCTGTTATTCTAACTCGCTGGTGGCTCTTTGAGGCTGGAACGAACGAGGGGAGCCTCGGTTTTATCACCGCACCCGTGGAGCAGAAGATTCCATTAAGCATGGTCTTGGTGGGATATCGTGCAGACGTTCATGTTGAACTTGTCCTCAAGTGTAATCTGAACCATTTTAGAAGGTTTCTAAAGTAACATTGTTGTGTCTTTCAAGATATAATATTGTCCTTCACATAAGACATCTAAACACATGTTGATGTGACCACTTTTATTGGATTTTGAGTGGTTTATTCAACTCACACCTTTGGTATATCTGCTATTTTATGTTGTTGATCGCACACTGGGGACAGTAATGTTTCATCAATTTCCTCTTTTTGTATTTGTCAATTGTCTATACCTATGACTACTATGACCAGGAATATAAATCTATGAAAGTATTAGAGAGAGAGGCCTTTTAAGTAGCAGTAAACAAAACAGTTAATTAAGGACGAGGACAAGTATACTGTTCACTTTAATTCCTCACCGTAGCCCAAAATGAAATAAAAAAAAGAAAAAAATCTAAAAATGGATTAATGTTGAGAGTCACTGGAAAACAAAAACAATTTCAACATCTTGACAGGAGCGTGCTGTTTTTTTTTGTAACAAGTGGTTGCACACTTCGACTGCGGCGGCTCTCTAGTGAAAAAAAAGAAGAAGAAAAAACCTTGAATGGGGTGAAATTAAAAGACATCCAATGTGTCATCCGTTATGTGAGAGGAAGCCTTCAGAGCCAGAAGATCTTGCAAGTGGAGCTCACGCCTGAGCACCCAGTCTGACTTTGGGTCAGCCCATTTACAAGCAGAGTTTATTTCAATGCTGATCAACCTCGGTCATTTGGAGTTACACGCGTGTTCGAGTGTACAGTGTAGCACAGTGGCCTGTTGTGTATCCAGCATTCATTTTTAATGAACATTGCATAATGCTTTACTTCACAATTTAGAAGTTATATTGGAACAATTGCATATAACTTGCTAACTTTAGTTTGAATCAACCTATTACTGAATAAACTATTTATTTTAACCATTTAACACCTTATTTTAACCATAAAAGGGCCAGAAAATGTCCTGTGAGTAAGAGCTTTTGCACATTTTTCCAGAATAACTTTCAATATCAGTGGTTTACAATTTAACGCATGTTAAAATAGTGTATAAACAATTTAAAACTGAAAGAAAAACACTGTAGTTGCACACCAGATTCTGTCAGTCAAACAGCATATACAGAATTTACACAGGCGCCTGAATGAATGGCTTCACCTGAGTGACAACTTCAGTCTACGGGTGTTAATTAACAGCCTCGGGGGTCAGTGTTGTGACTCCATCAACGGACTTCATGCTGAAATCACAAATCCTACGGATCCCTGGTTGAATGTGGTTTGGAGCAAACATTCAGCAAAGTAAGTAATCAATCGCACGCACAAAACTGTGCCGTGGTTCAAGTGGGAAAGGGACAGCAGTTTGTCAAACTCTGCCGTGTGATTTTCCTTTTTCCGCTGCCATTCATCACGCCGGGTGTCATCGTGTGGAGGCATCACTTTGACAAGCAGACAGTGTGTCATGTTGAGAACAAATCAACTTTTTTCCTTCCTTTCTTTCTTTCTTTCTTTCTTTCTTTCTTTCTTTCTTTCTTTCTTTCTTTTCTGTCTGCATTTGCCAGTAGTGTTAATGTTGATGAGATGCATAGGAAATATAAAAAGGTCGCGCAGCAATCGCATGGTAGGTGTGAGTTTTGTGTGTGTGTGTGTGTGTGTGAAAGCTGACACAAACTTCACAAACCGCTTCCTCACTTTCACAAATCATATTCACGACTAAATAAGAACAATCACGGAAAACATTTCCACCACCATGTGTCCTTTTCAAATGCAAAAAGCCCCCCGATTCACACAAACCAGCATGTGGAGAAGGAGAGAGAAAAAAAAAACATTCTTCCCCCATCTGTGCTCATTTTAGACTAAATATGAATTGGCCAAAGAATCCAACAGTGGAAGCATTTTTAGTGTCTGCTGTGCTGTGCTATTTGATTTGGACGTGAGCTCTTGGCAGACTGGAGTTTATACAGTAAATGAGAGTTTTGGCTGTGGCAGCCAGCAAATGAAAATTGGATGACTCTCCTTCTTCTCCCTAATTTCGCTCTCTTCTCAGTGTCTCTCTGTCTCTATTGGCACCCGGGCTAATACTGTGTTTAGTTTGCAGCACAGGTGCCTCTTTGCAGACACACAAACACATGCGTCATTCAGTTTCTGTGCGCACTTCAGGATTCTTGTTTGCACAAATACGACAACGCGGGATGTTTCGGTGCTAAATGACACGATGAACTCACCCGTGCGTCTCCGTCGCTCGAGAAAATGATAGGAATGCGTTCCTCAAAGGACAATAATTAATCACAGCATGAAAGCAAACAAACAAAAAAACAAGTGGCGGAGGAAGGAGGCACCGTCATGTCTCCACCGCTCCTGTATTTGGTCCGGACGATGGTTACCCTGATTCTGCCAGATGTTTCTTGGGCAAACCAAACCCTGCGGTCCAACGTTGAGCCAAACAAACCGAATTCTTTTTCACTTATTTCGGTACAGACTGCCCATGACTATGTATGTTTACCAGCGCTTCATACCAGGCTACTGAATAGTAGTCCATTAACATGTGGTTTGTGGATTTTCCTGCCAGAGCACCAGAGGAACAGGGGTAAGGAAGGGAATATAAAACTGCAATTAGATTATTTTCGGTACTCAAACCCCACAGATTTATCTCCTCAAGTCACTCGGCGAAAGTGTCAAATATGGGACTTATGAGCACTTTTTGGCCATAACCATAAACTTAAACTCCGACTTCAAACAGGAAACGGTAACAACAGCCTTCTCCCGCCGACCAGTGTTAAACATAGTGATTAGTTTGCTGCAGTTGCGACGCAAAATAGCAACGGACAGCATCAGCACAAACGCCAAACTCTTCCTCGCTGATAAATAAAGAAATGAGGAAGCTTGGCCTGCACCAGTCAGTTATTAGTGGACACGGACGAGCACTGGCATCTGCTCTGGTTTGCGTTTCTTTCTTTTTTTTCATTCTTTTAATAGTGTCTGTGAGATAGAAAGGGAAAGTTGAGAATGATGTATGGCAGGTAAAAGGATAATCTAATGATTAGGCTGATATTTTGCTTAAAAACCATCTTTTTTTTCTTTTCTCTTTTAATCATTAAAGGCCCCGCAGAGCTGCATCACGCAGTGACTTACGTAATAGGACTAATGCCGGTATCATCTTCCGCGGAACAAAAATGTTGCCGTCCTCTCTTTGATCGCAGTAATCTTGACGACGCGAGGTTTGCCCCGAGGGAAGCACTTTATCGCAAACTTAATCCACGCATCAGATTTTTGTAATCTCCCAATTTCCATGTGTTGACAAAGTCTGAGCCCACCAGGCAAATGGCTCAAGAGTAGAATTACTGAGCTCCGCACGTCGGTTTTTTCCGGGAACGCTGAACGCCGCCGGATTGTGCCAATTTTGCTTTAGCGTCCGTATGTAGTGCGGTTTATTGTCTGCGATTGCTGCCATTTTCTACACCTAATGATACAAAAAAGATGCTAGTAACATGTCAATTTAAAAGAGCCCTGCACTTTTAAATACACAAAATATCTAGTCGAATCACAACTTAATGTACTAAACTGAATTCTACTATATTCAGGGTATTGCAGGTGAACCTGGTGGATTAAAAACAACATAGCTCAGACTATGTCTAATAAAAAATCTTAATTGATCATGTTTTCTAATTGTTCTAAACAGTTATTCCAATTACTTGTGATGGGCATGAAATTAAAAATGCATCCTGGATGTGTCTTTTTTTTAAATGAAGGTCTATGGGGAATTTGGTCAGCACTCCTTGCACTTCTAGGTGATTTTAGGAAAAAGTGCAATTAATATGAGAATGAAAACAACACACGGGGTTAGACAACAAACATAAAACAGCTTTTATGTAAAAAATTGTCTGTGTTGGTTGGAAATTCTGGGCAGGAAAAGATTGTGTTAAGAGATTTTTGTGATTATTTTCATAGACCTCAGCTAGAGTGTGTCACACACTATAGAAAAGGTCCAAAGAAGCACAAAACTTAAACAGTGATTGTATTAAAACCGTAATAGGTATCAAAACATTAATTTAACCAGAGAAAGTCTGAAGTCTGGTGACCCGTTTAAAGTTAAATAATTACCTGAAGGGCTAATTGGTGCTATACTGGTTTACCAACCTAGCGGTGTTGAAAATATCTATGGATTTGATTGAAAGGTAGGCCATCCAATCTTTTTTCAAGATTTTTACAGATATAGTTTAGCTTATCCTGCCTTTAAAAGACTACTTAAGTAATGCACTCTTTGACTCTTAGCAGACTCGGGCTCTTTCGTAGACTTCATCCTCATGTGACATCACATGACATCACACTATATTCACAGATTTACAGCCTAGATGTGCTGTAATTAAGCAAAGGCAAGCCTACATTTTCATAAAGATCTGATAAGTTTTATGTTTAGGTCTGGAATCTGTCTCTCTCTCTCTCCCCCTCCCTGTGCGTCCTATCTAGTATTACTAGCATTCTCACACTAAATCACATAAACTTCCAAATGTCAGCTTTGTTGTTGTTTGCCGATTTTATTTTGGTGCCGCCCAACTCCTCCTAGCAACACAAGTGAGTATTAAAAGTTAAAAGTGGAGCCATAAACATATGGCACTGGTTTCCAAGTACAACACAACTGACATTTTAAAACTTTTCCCCCCTCTTTTTTTTTTTTTTCCTCAGAAAAAGGCCACTTCATAGCACTAAATCTAATCCAGCTAACATGTGGCCAGGAATGTGTTTTGGGGGCCAAGCTACGTGTAATGACACACATGTGTGAAAAGACAAATCTTAACTGTGGGGAGCTAAGCGAGCGAGCTTCAGGTGGCTTGACCTTTGGACTGCACCAACGGCTGGTGTGAGGGAGCCACCTCTAATGAAGGGCTTCAGACTGGAAACGGCCGTACATCCTGTCATTTTCAGAAAATGACTCTCAAAGTGTAGCAAAGTCGCCGCGTTGTAAAGCCTCTTTAACCTTTTATTCACGCGAAGGAAGTCGACCGCACGTGCCTTCTTTTTCCAGTAAAGCTCCACTTAATAGCCACAGACACTTGGGAGCGGCCCAGTTTTCTTCCGTCGTCCATTACGCGGCGGAATAATTCCCCCCCGAAACACTCGCAAAGGATGATGAACTTCTCCAAGCATGCAGTTAATGGTAGGACAGCGCAGCGTGTCTGGCCCGGGAACACGGAAAAGTGAAGGAATCACTTTAGTTTAAGCTCATCATGTAATAGGATTACAATTTGTCTTACTGTAATCCTGCATCAAGTCTCAAACCGGACCTGAACCCGAGACACTGTCCTGGATTATTTTGTCCAAGCCTGACAAATACCAGGCACAGTTCAAGAGTAAGCTGAAGCTGAAGCTGAAGCTGACTGTGCCACACACACACACACACACACAAAAAGTTACCATTACATCCAGGAGGAAGGAACTACTAACCCCATAAACACACACACATACAGTTCTACTTTATTAACTTTAGTTGAATTGTACCTATGTAACTATATAATCCAACTATCACGGTTTATTTGAGTTGTTCTGGAGCTAAACTACTACTACTTACTACTTATTTGTGACAATAAGTCGTTATATTATCGATTATGGCGGTCTTTTGTGCACGAATGCTTCTGCTCGGTGTCTTAGAATGATTGACACTGCTTCCCTGAGGTTCAAAACCAATTATAAAGCGTCGACACGCCCTTGCAAGTTCTACTCGGATCAGTCATTGGTATACGTTCATATTTAAGGCAATACTCGGACTACTGCCTACCTACATTTGTACATTAATTGCACAGAGAAGTACTGATCTGTACTCTCATGGCTCACAAGATCATGTGTTGCTTTCTGTTCCATGTGCCAGTATTGAATTGGGTAAAAAGGACTTGTTTTTAAGTTCATTTAATTGAGCGCTTTTATACCAAATTGAGTATTGGAAATTGAGTCTGTTTTCTTTTTATTTGTCTTTTGAATTGAATAGAGTAAAATAGAATAGCCTTTATTTGTCATTATGCAGGTGTTAGTGTTACAAAGGACTCCTTTGTAAAGAGTGGGATTATCCCAGATTACATCAAAGTTAAATTAAAAAAGTATTATTACTAAATGATTACAGCATATTTTGAACAAAGAAAAAAAAGAAACGACAGACGGATAGATGACGGGTACATGGGCACACTTAAGAATGGATCGGCTGATTGACTGTGACTGTGAGCAATAGCACGAGGAGCTGAATGGACTAATGCATGCGCGGCAAAGAGCCCGAAACCCTGCATGAATAAGTCATTGATTGTATTATCTGTATCACTGGGAGAAAAGAAGAAAAGAAAAAAGAAGAAGGAGCAATCCATTTTCAAAAGAGCGACATGCAATCCACTCATGTCGGAGTTGTCCGAGTCCATTTTGCTGCGGCGGTGATTGTGAAATGAAAAGTGAGACGCGGCTCAGTGTTGATGCAAATGTTTTGCGCCGTGAGATGAAAAAGAAACACAACAAAGACTTTGCCGTCGTGCCACTTTATTAGGTACAGAGTTTGATGAGGTTTGATGTGCATGGATTTCACCACGTGTTGGCTGTAAGTGGTGGTTTTACAGTCACTGTAGCTTTTCCACTATTTCCAACCATTCTTCTCTTACCTCGGGCGTAATCATAAACCCAGAGAACTGCTCTATATTTTTTGGACTTTTCTCAGTAAATCTTAGACATGATTGCAAAAGAAAATCCCAGTAGATCAGCAGTTTCTGATATTCTCAAACCATGTCAGGTTTAAAGACACTGAAATCCTTTTTCTTTTCCATTTTCATGCTCGTGCAGCTCGTCTTGCCCACGTCTGCGTACCTAAACGCAACTGGCTGATAATGTATTGTCCTTAACAAGTCATTGACATGTGTACCTAATAAAGAGGCCACTAAATGTGTCACCGTCATCGTTTTGTGGTCAACAATGCAAGTTTGTGGAATTTCCTTTGTGCCAATACCTTGAATATTGATTATATGACATTTATTAATGAGTTACAATTAGTGTGAATGTAAAAACACTTACAGTTAATGTTTGGAAGCTTGATAAAACAAAGACGACAAAGACATATGATGCTGGAAAAGAGGGGGAAGAGAACATGCATAGCAATGGTCGGGATCTCCTCATCAATACAACATACAATCACCGTCTTTTCTTTTCCTTTTTTGTAGGAGAAATCAATCCTGTTTCAATGATCTAGGTTTTATCATTATGAATATCTTCATAATTATTAACTCTGAGTCTTTTTATTTTTGAAGTTGAGACGGTGGTTGAATCTCTGACTCTAAATCTACCGCCGCATTTTACAGTCTAACACATTAATTTGTAAAAAAAAAAAACAACGCTTAATACGTATTTTAGGAACAGCCAAAAGTCTGTGATTAAATCACAAATCCCTCGTGCGTGCTCCACAGAAAGACCTCCCAGTCGCCAGGACACGACGGTTAGACCTGATTCCAGACACAGAGGAAACAAATGTGCTCAGCGTGGTCAGTGTGGTTTTACCCATAAATGCATTCAGTCGTTTCACAAGTGGGAGTTGATCTGGTTCAAACAGGTCATCTGCTCCAGTCCCATAAATCTGACGATGACGATGATAATGTGTGCATAAAATACGATCCAACAAACAAAAGGAAACGTCCGGAAAAAGAACAACCGCGTTTGCGTCCCGACGAAGGAGAAGCCGTTCACCCAGTGTTCATCAGCCACAGAACTTTATTTCACAGTTTAATTGTGTTGCACATGTGACACTTGAAATGGACAAATCACTCACTTTAAGTTTTAATCCAGACACTTAATTACAGCTTTTGTCTTAGCGGCTCAGTCTCGACACTTGCACACTCGGGTTTGGACGGTTTGTCACATTCGTCTCGGCGGAACGTCTGGATGAAAAGTGACTGCGAGCAGCCCTCTGCTGAGGCTTCTGCAGTCAGACACTTGTCCCAGCGGTAATTAAAAGGTCCAGTGTGTGTCATTTAGGGCAGAATTTAAATGTACGACCCGAAAGTGTGTTTGTATATGTGTGTATACAGTAGCTGCTTGAAAATAAAGAGTGTTTCAGTTTCTAGCTTTAGAAAAACCCTCAATATATGTCGACCACGTCCTGAATCCTGATGCGTCTCAAAATAAAGTTTTCTTTTTCGAGAACTTCTTTCAGCTTCTCACAATATAATCTTAAACTAAAAGAAAATATGGGATTTCTATTTCTATCCGGAGCTGCCTTTATAGAATACTGCCTCTGAAATTGATTCCTTATCTACGGCTGTATCCTACACGTTTCGAAAATGTCACCTTTAACCCCTTTATCGGACAAGTGACTATGACTATGGACTACTAATGGTATGCGTCCCAGCGACGTTGGAAAATCACATGATTTCTCTTAGCCAATCAGCAAAGGTTACGCAATGTCACAGGTAGTGGCGACATCGACACAATCCCCTGCACGTTAAAAAAAATAAATGTTCTTATTGTAAATTGATGTTTTTTCTGATCCTTTTAGATTTTAGAAAACGGATCATATATGGTAACTTCATTGAGCTGGACTTTCTATATGAAAATGTAGTAAATAAAGAGAATAAAGTCTTGTCGTGCCCTACATTGACACTCTTGGGTTGAAATTTTGAATTTCCAAGTATTTCAATGACTGACGTTATCTGGTGTATTCATTTGTCTTGTTTGTAATGTTTATTGAAGCATAATTACATGCGTAAGAAGCAAATACGTTGGCTATAAGCACGGTCATATCACACATAATCAGGCTTACACTTAAAGCAGCAGCTTTTATGTTGATTCCACATTCATATTTCATTGAATGCCTCAACGTATACTGTAACAGATGTATCACAATGTAGAAATGTAAGAAGATCCCTTGTCTCATCATGTGACAATATTGATATTATATAGCCTTAATATGCACTTCAATCACGGACCTTGCTTTATGGAGAATGCCATCTTGTGCCATCGTGTTTCTACGGCAGCTCCTTCCTACAGGAAGCCAGCTCAGGCACCAAGAAAAACACAACATCTTTTCTGGTGCCCAAAGGCCACTGAAGTTCACTGACGTGCTTGGAAAAGAGAGAGGAGTGAGTTCTTAGCTGTGCTGAAAGATGAATCATCACCTCCAATCTCAGGTTGAATTCACCCTGTCCTCAGTTTTTTATATTTTTTACTTTCCTCGCTCTGTCCCTGCAACCTCCTCAAAAAGTCTTTTAAAGTCCTTTAAAGTCTTTTTAATGGCTCTTTGGCATTAAACTTAATCTTAATCTTTCATGTGCCGTTATATAAAGCCATATCTGTCGAGCCAATCTACGGTTAAAACAAGATTGATGGAGTGGGGCTCCCATATCTGAAGCTCTATTATTGTGGTTGTCGGGTTTCTGGTCACCTCCTGGAACAAGACTATCCCTGTCTTTTTTTTTTTTACTGCGTCTGGCCAGACAGTCAATTACCAATTTCACAAAATCTATACTGAACTGGCAACAGCTCCAATTATGCGGGTGGATACAGGATTTTGTTTCCCCTGTCTTTGACCTGTTTCTTCGGCATTTTTCATGCATTTCTCAATAAATAATGCACATCATTACCACTATGAAATACTGGGTGCTAGTGTAACGGGTCAAATTTGGTGCAGGTCCAGATAATGATCTAGTTTTCAATGCTGGCAGAGCTGTGTGCTCAGCTATTAAAGAAAGTTCTATAGTTGATAGTAAATTCATGGCAATTTTATGCCATTTTTTTAAGAGTCTTTAACGAGAGAGAAAAAAGCTACTCAGTGAGTCCTTGTCCTTCCTTTCAGGTCGTCTGCACTTCTGTGGGGATCGTAAGGAGATCGAAAGAGATCAGAAGGATTTTTGTAAGGTGAGCTTCAACGTGCTCAGATGTACTGCGAGAACACGATCAGTCTAATCAGAGCTTTTGCGCTCTGAATTCATTCCATTCTTCAAACGTCCATGATGAAGAAGACAACAAAAACCATTCACCATTACACTTCCATATGCCCATTAAATATTGAAAACTTGAGTATTCTGTGCAATTTCATGCTCTTTATATCAGTTTTTATTCTCCTTTGCTGTGTTTTCTTTCCCTCCGTACACACACGCGCATGACTGATCTGCTAGTTTTAGACTCAGAAGAGTGTGGGCAGCGTGTTTATAAATACAATAAATCAGATAAATAACTTTTATTTCATCCATCTGGCTGCCACTGTTCTTGTCTACATGTGTTAGATTCTCTCTTTCCTATGATCATTATTATCATTATTATTATTATTATTATTGTTCCTATACTTCACCCTATTGTCCCACTGTCTTTGTGGTTCAATCGATGGACATGGTGCTGGACCTAAAAATTGGAATTATTGTCTTTGAATTGATTAATAATGTGAATTCTGATTCATTAATAATCATTCAATCAATCATTATCTTGGGAAAATCCAATTAAAGGACATTAAAAACTTCAACAGGATCACCAAAGACTTATAAATGTATATTACAAAGTTAAGACACCTTATTCTGGATCTAAGTGGAGCATTACACCAAGAGAATATGGACATTGTTGTCATGACTACAGTAAATCTCAGATTAAATCATTATATGGACGTATGTCTTTGAAGGAGAATCTCTATTTGTGGAAGTCTTAACTCTGTTTTATTTACTTAGCTTACGGTTTTTATATTTGCCTCCAGTTTTGAGAAGTTTTCATGGAAAAGTTTGCAACACAAAAATATGTGACTGGGAATCAAACCGGGCTCCAAACCTCCAGTTAGTCTCCAGTGAGTGAAATTTATTTGGAAAGGGTGTAAACTTTCATTCTGTGTTGAGCGGCCAAAACAAGCTACAGTGATCCACCCAGACAGTTGGAGCACAGCAGGAATCAAAAGAGACGATAACCGAAGAGGAGAGCCAAGCTAAATTAAAGCGCACTTTTAAATTCAGTGCTTGGTTGAATAGACGATCACAAAATAATGCATATTAATACTGTACATATACATATATGTATATATATATATATATATATATATATATATATATATATAAATATATGTATATATATATATATTTATATATATATATATATATATATATATATATATATATAAATAAATATACACACAAGTGAATAATGATACAATAATTAACACAAAAATGTTCGATTTCCTGCAGTTTTATGGGAAAAATGTTGAAATGTAGCCCCATAAGCACAATAATACAAATAAATTCAGACCAAACTCAGAAGAAGTTGTATGTGTCATTCGTCCACATGTTTGCCTCTGGATGCATTGGCTACTATTTCAAAGTGCTTTCTGAATCACGGTGACAGCACAATACACAGCGATTGGCAACAAAATCAAAGCACTTATGTGGAAATCAAACGTTGTGATATTGTCCACATACTTTGCATGTATCTGCCCAGTGTCGGTTCACACAGGGAGGAGGCTTTTCCCCACATATTTCCACTGACTAACAGGATTGAGAAGGGGATTTTAATTCCTCTTTTTTTGGGTCACCGTCGCGCTAGAACCATGAGGAGGATTTCAAAAAGCCACATCTCTCTCCTCAGTCACACCTTTCACAATCTATTAGCTCAAAATTATGAGCCAAAGACTGGAGGGAAAAAAGAACAACAAAGAAACGTTCCATGAAACGGCTTCTGGCCTACTTTCTCTTCAGCTTCCCACTGCTGTGAGGACAGATGCGTTAATTCACGCGCGGATATCGCTAATAACAAAATGCCTTTAACGCCCGTAATGAAAGATAAACGGTCGTGTCACCTCGACAGGATGAGGCAGTACGTCTGCGACTGTTTAACGGGGAGAGACAGAGGGAATAAAACATGCCTTATATTCCACTCAACCATCGAGAATTTGCTCTATTTTTTAAGGGTTCTTAATCTCTGGCAGGGAAACTTAAATATATTCAAATGAATGTTTCATCATGACAGCTTTTTTTTTTTTATGTCATATGATGAAAGTGTTCCCTGGAAATGCAATATGTGAATACATAAGTCCAGACAGAGTGAGTGTTGTGATTGGAAGACATTTTTTTATAAAAGACCAAAGTGATTTCTAACTTCCTGTCCACCGTCGCCATTAGCGTTTGCCTTCTTCTTCCTGATATCATGTCCTGAGTGCACTGATGAGGGGAGTCATGTGTTCATTTATATATTCTGTGTGGAATTCTGGCTCATGATTGGATACATTACTGATATTAAGAAAAATGATCCTAGATTAACCTTCGGAGCCCTCAAACTGTTATACTGGTGTTTTACTACCCAAAGCAAACTGAACTTACGCCCCACCGATGTATAAGCCTATGGAAGTAGACACTTTCAACACTTTTCACAATGCAACCGAACAAAATAATTCTAAGCATCTAACTTTTATGATCTGATAAACATTAGTTATTTACAATTATTTTGTCGGATGTAGTCGGGGGAAAACTTGGAGAATGAGTTCCAGACAGACAGCAACTCCAAGCTACTGGGACGACTTCCAGTTCATTGAGCTGTCGCTCCAAAACTCACTAGCCAATCAGAAGGCAGCTTCCTAAGGCCCGCCCACAAACAAAAAACCACTGCGCAGAGAATAAATGAGGGAGCGCAATGAACAAGTGAGGGAGCACAAAGAATAAATGAGGGAGCACAAAGAATAAGTGAGGGAGCGCAAAGAACAAGTGAGGGAGCACAAAGAATAAGTGAGGGAGCACAAAGAATAAGTGAGGGAGCAAAAGAACAAGTGAGGGAGCACAAAGAATAAGTGAGGGCAAAAGAACAAGTGAGGGAGCACAAAGAATAAGTGAGGGAGCAAAAGAACAAGTGAGGGAGCACAAAGAATAAGTGAGGGAGCAAAAGAATAAGTGAGGGAAAAGAACAAGTGAGGGAGAGCAAAAAGAATAAGTGAGGGCAAAAAGAACAAGTGAGGGAGCACAAAAGAGCAGGGAACATAAAGAGCAAGTGAGGGAGCATAAAGAATAAATGAGGGAAAAAAGAACAAGTGAGGGAGCACAAAGAATAAATGAGGGAGCAAAGAACAAGTGAGGGAGCAAAAAGAACAAGTGAGGGAGCTCAAAGAATAAATGAGGGAGCACAAAGAATAAATGAGGGAGCGCAAAGAATAAATGAGGGAGCACAAAGAATAAATGAGGGAGCACAAAGAATAAATGAGGGAGCGCAAAGAATAAGTGTATTTTCAAACAATAAAATACAAAATGTTTGTATTTTATTTGACAACAGAAGAAGTCGTCACCAAGGAAACAACACTATGGATCCAAAAGATGAGAGGCTAGCGGGTGAGGTGAGGACTCGAAGTTACCTCCACCTACAATGAAGCTCTCGGCTTATGTGGACCCTCTCCTTCTTGTTCTTTGGTAGGAATGCGTCCTATACCCTACGTCCAGACTTGTACTGCCACCTGTTGGTAAAGTGGGATACAACAGGACCCTGACGTGCGAGTAAGCCTGGGTAAGTATATCAGGGCCTTGAGAACGTTATGTCACTGAACAAACACTTAAGTTAACTAACCTTTTACAGCACATTTAACTTGAATTATACTTCATTTTATTTGTAAAGAACGGCCGTGAACTTCAACTACATATTTGGTGGATCACAATTGGGACGACATCCTTTATTTCCCCTCTCTGCGTCTCTCAATCTGTCCCCTTCCTTTAAACTGCTCAGAATCATGTTATAATCTGTCAGGGAGGAACTATTTGAAGGCTTTATTGACACATGCGGGGTTGTAATGCGCAGCCCCGAGAGACGGAAGCTTATTAAGACAGTGGTGGAAACATTTTGTTTCCAAAATGAAGAGTGTCTCCTGCAAAATTTGATCTGTTACCCCCCCCGACAGCACGTAGAGAGGGGGAAATACAAATAATCCAAATTGCAGCGTCGTAACACGACTCAATTTTCAATTCCGCACAGACAAAAAAAAAAAACGTGGTTTGCACAGGATGTACTGTTATTACTGTGAAACAGCTACATGCGCAAGTATTCATAAGGAGGAGAAGGAAGAACGGTCAGGAGGGAATCCAAGCAATACAAAGAGCAAGAAACGGGAGGAAGCAGAGATGAAAGAGGTGAAGAAAGCAACGGAAACAGAGTGCATAGCCCCTTGTGGTACATGCCGAGTTGCTTTATTTACATTTCAGACCTTCAGTCAAATCCCACACCAGTTTAACCCGCCATCCTGCGTTCTGTTTTTGAGGAGATACTGTAATGTACGCAGCAGAAGATTCACCAGCTGTTAATGACACAGTTTGTACAGTGACGGTTCCTCCAGAATCCTCGAACCAGCACTTTCTTTCTGTCTTTCTCAGCCACACGTCTTTCCCTTTATTTATGATCCTTTGTCCTGGTCCTCTCCACAATCTATTTCTTTCACACCTTCAGATATATCCACCGCCCTCACCCAGATTCTTCCCCTTCTTCACCTCCTCACATGCTCTCGCAGGTTTTTTGTCACACCTTTCTCTCCTCCATCCTCTCCCAGCGCTTCACCCTCTCCACCCCTCTTGTTTCTGCTCTTGTTCTTCCCGCATCCCCCTGCTCCTCCTTCCTCACTCACAACCATGAAGTATGCATCGTTACCTCAAGCGGCCATGCACCCGAACATTTCAACAGACGATGTTCGCGGTGTAGAAGCTGTGAAGGGAACGTTGCTATGAGGAGAAGTTGCACGTCAAACTGACAGCAGTGGTGTTGTTTTTATTAAGTTTTAATCGTTTCCTGCGGTAGAATTAGTGAATATTTTGCAACGTGAGCGTCCTTGGGCATCAGCTCAGCCTCTTATCCGTTAAAAAATTCAAACAAAAATGATCAGTAATTATGCAAGAACACACACACACACACAACCTTATTTATTCAAATGCTTAAGCTCAATCCTTTGCTTTTCGTAATCTAAATGAGCGTAAAACACGCGTGCTCGTTACTTTTGCTTTATTTATCTGCTCAGTCTCGTCCGTTGTGAGGGAAACTGGAATGAAAAAGTAAAAGTACCAGATTACGCTTTCCTTAAAAGGTCTAGAAAGAGTTAAGTCGCTCATTCCAAAACTAAACGGCGGACTCGTGTTTCTTTGTCATATGTCAGTCCCCCACAACGCTCGTATATGCGATGTCTGTATTTGGTTGCCTCTCAGATTCCGAGAGGAGCATAAAACCAAGAATTCATTTGATGTCCACTTCTGTAAGTCATATCAGCTACCGAGGACACCATCAATTATCGGAGAACGGCGGCACATGTGGCCAACATGAAACAACAAAGTTTAGCTCGGGTCAGAGCCGGAGCAGTGTATACTTTCCTTTAGCCCCCGCACAGAAGGAAGGAGTGAATATAGATGATATAAAAATGAACGTGCAAGCCCAGGCGAGTCCATCTGCTGCCCGGCACCGGCTCGCTTTTATTGTACTTGTTGACTCACAGTAAAATGTACATCACAGTGAACTCCTTTTTTTATTTGTGGCTACAAATCTGTGAACTGTTGGAGGAAGTGATCCTTTACTGCACGTACCCATAGCCATTCTGCCTTGATAACCTTTACGCAATGTAAGCTGTAATTAGAACTGTGTATACATCGTTATAAAGTACATTTATTACAGTCTAGTCTAAGAATTAGTGAGGGGTACAGTGATGAGAATTATCTTTAACATTAGCCTCCATGCATCAAGATATTCGCCAAGCACACATAAAAGGCAACAAAAACTAAATGCATTTTATTTTAAGGTGATCATACACTTATAAAAGCCGTCCAATAAACCTCCTCAATGATACACACCGGACTCGCTCCATCACATTCTCTGTATTTCCCATTCTCTCAACCTTCCTTGACATTAATAACCACACCGCCTTCATCTCACTTTCTTACCTCTGCCCTCCTCCTCCCCCTCCTCCTCCTCCTCCCCGCTGCTCTGATTATCCTGCTCCCTCACATCTCTCTCCCACCCCCCTCCACCACCACCACCACCACCACCACCACCACCCTCTCACAACTCTCCTCTCCCTCTGCTCTGTGGTCAGGGGGAAAAAAAAGAGAAAGAAAGAAGAAGAAACCCGTTGCAGTTTTAAAACCACTGCCAAATAAAAAGCCCCAACTTGTTACTCCTCGAGTTTAAGCCCCTGCCAAATAAAAGCCACCGCTCACAGGCCTGTAGGCAGTAAAATGTGGTCAGAGAAAACCTACGCTTGTAAATCACATCTTGATTGAAGGCCTGCTATGAATGGGATGAGGCGCACACACACACACACACACACATGCTCACACTTAAGCACATACGTACACTTTTTCCTGTCTGTCTGTCTGTCTGTCTGTCCCTCTCTTTTTTCATTCAAGTTGTAGATAAATAATTTTACACAAATACAACCGTTTTGCCATTATATAGTAATGTAATTAATGTTTTCTTGTTTCAACCGGCTTTACACTCAAGAATGCACGTAAAGACAGTTTCCATCAGTCTGATTTATGTGCATTTAAATGATAGAATTTAAAAATAAAAAGCTTGTTTATGTTTAACCCTTTAACACCTCAGACTCAAAGTGTCCGTCTGTCCGTCTTTTGCTTATTTTAACCAGAAAATGTCCCGTAGCTAAATGCTTTTGCCCATTTTTCCCAAATAACCTTCAGTATTTGGCAGTTATTTTCAATTTACTGCACATTAATGTGGTGTATTAACAATTTGAAACATGTTTGAAATAACATTTGTTTGAGTTTTTTGACTCAATGTCCAAAAACAGGCTGTTTTTCCCAACTCTCTCCTCTCTGGTGACAAAGATGCTGATTCGCCGGCGTCCCGCGACGCCGCGAGTGAAATCGCCGTAATAACCACAAGTTGTCTTTGATGTGCAACTCCTCAGCTCCGTAGCTTTCAGAAACTGCCGATAGCACAACCCGTCACGTAATTACGGCGACGCAAAGTTCGCTAAAGGGTTAATGGAGGTTGAAAAGTTGACATATTGGGAAATGTGAAAAGTGCAGTCCAAACAAAGATTCAGCAAATAATGAGTGATGTTTGAAAAGCAAAAAAAAAACGAGAGGCAGACAGTTGGTGTGGACTAATAGGTGTCTCAGTATTTTATGTCCTGTGAAATAAGAGCCCAGATAGTCATTTATTCCACAGTGCCTTCTGAAACTGGACCCATAAAGATGTTTTTGCCGAGACTACAATGAGATTTTCGTGGGCTGGCTTTCCCAGCGCTGAACAAATTGAAATGTGTGCCCCAGGCGCCCCAGCTGTGGGACTGAAAGTTTGTCTTGTGCAGTATCAGCACATCTCCTCGCAGGGCGTGAGACACACACACACACACACGCACAATGGCAAATATTTGAACATCCACCCGTGTTTATGTACGTTAAGCCCAGAACTAATCCAAAGTTTCTGTTCGGAGACACAGATCTGCTCTGGAAGCGCCAGTCGCGTTTGTGAGCACGGCATCCTGGGAAACGACAACATTTATCCGTATCAGATCTCACGCACCTTCGTGAGCGCGTTCTCGGCCTTGAATTAAGTCAGCGCTGCCCTTCGCAGGGAAACATTTGTACTTCTAATTATTGTCCCTCCCTATATGGCCTCCTATAGATATGATGACAAAAAAACTGGATTATTGAAAAAGATGGTCACTATTTCTAATCCCTCGGGTGACTGGGGAAATCCCGGGAATAGGGGGAGAGAAAGATGTTTCTTCCTCCATTTTTTACCACAGAGCTGCTCTTGAGGAAAGTGCTTAATCCCTAAATACTCCGAGCGGAGCCATTCAGAGCCAACAGTATAATGCTGCGGTTGTACTCGGTAGCTCCCAGGTGTGATAAGTGTGTAACTGAGTGATTGTGAAGGAGCTGCTGAGACGGGAGCATATGAACTCGGCTCATCTTCTCAGGGTGAAGGGAAGATAAAAAAGAGAGAGAAAGGGAGAGAGAGAGAGAGGGAGAGGACATACATGCACTTCCTCAAGTCTGGACTCTCACTTACAAGTGTCAAGAATCTCTTGTTACTTTCCCCGAAGCCGTCTTTCTTCTGCTGTCGTCTTCTGCTCACACGCTTTCCACGCACGGCACTGGACTATGAATCACTTCATGCAGTGCAGATCTCTCTCTCTCTCTTTTTAAAATAGTCAAGACCACCTGCTGGCAGAGTCGTTGCTTTACAAGATTTTTTTTTTTGCACCTGCGAGATTAAAAAGACACTGTCATTCTCTGATTTAGTCAAGAACTAAAGCCTTCTTAGTTTCGGGAACAACAGGAAATCGCTGCAGTGACTTCCATTCTTTCCTCCCAAGGTCTTTGCACACCAGCGGACGAAGGAACGACAAACAATTTGGATATTGTGCGTAGAAATGAGTAAATTATGAGTTTTTGTTCTGGTATATTAAAAGAGCGGGGTCTATGGACGTAAACGCAATCAAACAATCTGCCACCGCGTTAAACGTTTGTGACTGTACGTCATCAACAGCACTCGTTCTGTTCGTTTTAGCTGTGGATTCGTCAGAAATGACACGCAGCAATG
Source organism: Solea senegalensis (assembly GCF_019176455.1). Taxonomy (NCBI): domain Eukaryota; kingdom Metazoa; phylum Chordata; class Actinopteri; order Pleuronectiformes; family Soleidae; genus Solea; species Solea senegalensis. The sequence goes on from NW_025322513.1 coordinate 46,188, forward strand.
TGAGAATACGTCAAATCATGCAAAAAAATAAAAAATGCATCCCATGTGCAAAGACCTTTACCCCAAACATAACCAGTCGATGTCTAATCCTAAACCTCCACCTGACCACGGCTCACATCTCAAGCCTCACTTTAACCAGCGCCTCAGAGCTGGGTCATACCTCACGTATGCGTGTCCATGCCTGGCGCCGGTGTTCATGCTCAGTGAGGTGTCAAGTCCACCTCCGTCTCACATTCTATTCCAGTATGGTGATTATTTTGTCACCGGGAGTTTGCCCTCACCTGTGTGTCTCTGTGTTCTCCGAGCTGTACGTGTGTGTCTGAGGAGGACTGGCCGACTTCCTCGCGGTCCTCCCCCGCCGTCTTTGTTGTTCGGCGCCAAAACAAGACAGCGCCACCAACTGGGAGAGGGTTTGCTTGCATCTGCAGGCGCCGTGTCAGCGTGCACCACTGTGGATAGAGGCGGAAGTTCAGACATGGAAAGTATGACCCCGGGACTCATTAGAACCAGACTTCTGCCCCCACCGCAATGAGGACTGCGCCGGTCCTGACAAGGTCACTGTTTATACCAGAGAAGGTCCTGAAGAGGTAACAAATACTAGGACGGACCCACACACACACTTTTCATCACTCTTTTTTTGCTCTCCTCACCCCTAACCAAGACCCTCTGTCTTTACATCCTGGTCGCTCAAACCAAAATATTGACGTTCATTAGTCAGATCCATGTCAAAGGAAGCCAGAGGATTAGATTCAGATGGCGGAGGGGAAGCCAGAGGGTTGTTAATGAAATCTGGACCACAGAACCGCGGCTGAGGGATCTGAGAGAGGGAAGTGTGGTGAGACGCACACACACACACACACACACATACGTACATAAAAAGAATCCCGAATATGCGCGCGGACTCCCGCGAGCATGCGCGCACTATTCTGATTTCCCAGAGACGTGCAGTGACAAATGTGTTAACACACACAAATATGTGCACACTCAAACACACACACATTCACACAGGCGGAGGGAGGCAGATGGAGGCAGAAGACCGCAGGGCTCTGTGTTGAGGTTAGGCTTTGTTTCATCTCTGGCTGAGGCCTAAATCTCTTCAGACAGGGGCCTCGCTTTGACACATTCCCCCAGCAGCCAAGTTCTCACCCTGGCATGTGTGAAGCTCTGAAGCTGTGGTTGACTCTGGGATTTTTAACTTTTTCTCCCCACAGTTCTTCTTCTTCTTGCTTTAAGCATTTCTTCTGCTCGTGTCTCATAAGGCTCCTCCGCATGTATGCGTGCGTCTGGACATGTGTGTCGCCGTGTGTGCACGCTCCGTCTCTTATTGTTCTTCTGGGTTCCCTTAGCCTCTGATATGTCCCTTAACACACAGCAGGAGATTGGACTGTGCCGCTGGCTTAGAGAGCAGCCAAACTGATATTCATCTGGGATAAATATAGAAAACAGACACTTTCTTAGGCCCCAAAACTATGAAAGTTTATAAGAACACGCAGGCTTTGAAGACGATTGGCTTTGATCATGACAGCAGATAGCACTGTGCTGTTGTGTTTTGTTCATAGCTTAATAATGCGAGGCCCACTAAGTCCCCATTTTGCTGCAGATATGGTGAAACAGTTGTTTTTTTTGTGTGCCAGTAGAAAGCAGCCACGTGAGACTAACAAAGTCTGGAGCAGGGTTTCAACCAAATAATGAAAACAAACACCAGCACTTAACGGTAATTAAACTGAGAATTAACGTTCTAATTTAAATTCAACTCATTCAATGTAAGGCTTTGCAATTTTCAACCTTAAGATGTCCAGTTTTTGATTGATGTTGGTGGCTCACGAACATGTTAAAAGGTGGAAAATGGACACTCTTTCATTCCCACTCTGCACCTGAGCCTCTGTCCTTGCACTATTTCAAGTTTGGTGAGCAACCTTCTTTCATGATCTCTGCCACAGCGACAGCACATCCAACATGAAAAACGGGATTTAGTTGTGCCTCGATACCTCAAAGGTAAAGGTTGGAGATCCTGGAAAAACTGTCCAAGCCCCCTTTCTTCAGACTTCCCTCTGAAGCTCCGCCTCCAAAGCACGGGAGCGCGCAACGGACACGGATTCACGAGCTCGCGGGCATCTGTGACTTTCTGTGCTTTTCGGTGAAGCTTAATTTTTTGGATATTTCTTCAATTAACAACGTGACGATGAAAAACCTACCAGTCCAGTTTGTTTCCTGGTTGTCTGTCTTGATATATTATGGGCGTGGCTAACCCCACCTGGGCTCCTCCTCCTCATCGCTTCCACAAGAGCTGCAGGCTTTCCAGGCTCTTATCTCCAGAGTCGGACAGAGTTACCCCTCCTCATCGCAGCATCTTGGCTCTACTCGTGTGAGTACCGAGTGCTTTGCCATTTTTTGGAGCAACTAGTAATTTCATCCTAAACCACCTATCCTATAAACCTGCTTCAGCTTTTCTTGGAAGAATTCAGCCTGTGGAGAATCCGCTCGGAGCAACCTCTGCAATCCTCAGCAACAATTAAACTTTATTTGACCCGCTGCTTCCTGTCTCTGAGTCGCTGAGCAAGTAAACCTAACGCGGATGTAAGGATGTCAAACAACATGGTATATGATGTGTTTCCACATAAATCCATCCCAAGACAAATCCAATGGCATGAGAACGTTCACAGCAGGTACAGAGAGGAACAATATCCAGTGAAGCGTCACGACTCTATTCAAAAAAAGAAGAAAAAAAAAAGAGTATGAAAGGGAAAAGGACAAACGTAATCAAGTCAATAACTCAATAATATCAGAGGGTGAATTCATTATGCCGTAGGCACCTTGGTAACGGAGCTGGGCTGCTGGCCTGCAGCCAACACTCGGGTACCTTTGGTTTGCTTTTGCTCAGGTTCTGAGATGAACTACTGTCAAACACAGTATGTCAACTATTTCTTCAGCACAAAGCGTTTCCACTGCAAACTGCTCATTGTGAGGAAACTGGGACAGAGTCTGAGCAGACATGCTGCTGTCAAATTCTATTAAAGTCATTTCTGAATCCCAGACACCATAGCCAAACTTTTGTTCATCCACATTACACTGTATCATTATCAGATACCAAATGAACAGACAGGAAACATCATTTACAGCTCGAATTCTCATGTCTGGACGATATATAAAGGTTGTATTTTGTAACTTATTTGACCCTAAATGCACGTTTTTCAACAAAGCGCCACCTTTATAGGATTAGCGACGAATAAACAGCTTATACTGTGATGAACCGTTAAGTGCATTCACTTGATTTCGGTATCAGATTAGCGATCAATGCCAAGATAATGGGATGAGCATGCATTTTTGCAGTGATTGCGCGCGCGATCCAAAATATGCTAATGCAATCATCCTTATCCAATTACTTCATTTGTGAAATCAATGTGTCATTATTTATCCAACATTATTCAATGAATAATGCATATGCATGGGGCATTTTTATATTCCAAGACGCCGTGTTTTGCTGTACGCACCCTGGGAGTGTTGAGAGACTGCACAGTCCTAAATATTTACCGAGCCCTGTTCCTTGCTCTCTGTGTGTCTGGATATGTTTTTCCAATTCTAATTTGGAATTTTAATTGCAATAAGGATTAAGGCTGAGTGTTATGGGTAATTGGAGCTGACAAACAGAGTGCGCGGCAGGCGACACACACTGGACTAATCTTGTTCCCCTGTTTTGCTTCAACTTCAATGGGCCTCTTTTATGGAGACATATTGAGTATTTAAGGCTAATAAGAGGTTTTAATCATTAGTGGTTTAGCGGTGGTTGGGATGGAGATGGCGGATAGAGAGGCCCCTCTTTTAGAAAAATAAAAGTGTACTCTTCAGAGTTCCCCCCCTGAAACGCAGGAATAATTAGGTGTGCGGAGGATACAAGGAGGACAAACTAAATAAGAAATTGATGAAACGGCGACCCGCGGTTCAATTTCAAAGACGCTTTTACATTCAAGCACACATAGTTAGGTTTACTGCAGGCTTTCCTGCAAGTCCAGATTAAGTTTAGGAGCAAATTGCCGATGTGTTACCCTTCATTTGACACGGTGCACTCAACCAAATCCCATTTTACCCCCTCCTCCCCGTTGTCTAATAGGGAGGATGTTCTTATGTTTGTTGAACAGTTGCATCGCCAAATAGTACCTGAGATTGTGCTACACCCAAAATGAGTTTAAAGTAATACCCCGTGGACTTAACAACACCGATAACACCATCTGCCCCCGCTGTACTCCTTAATCCCGTTAGCTCCGTGCGGAATGTGTAATCAGATTTTTTCAAGATTCACTAATTTTTCAATGTAAAGGTTCATTTCAGTGCCGAAGGTCCTCCCCACACGAGGGAAATGCAATACAGCAATAAAGAACATTTTAATGTACTGCGGTGACAAACGTCTGGGTGGGTAGATGTAAAAATATGTTTACAATTCATTTATTCAAACGTAAACGAGGAAGCAGATTGTTTTTAGACGAGTGTGCCGTTACAGCGAGGAGGTGAGTTGATGTCAATATAACTTTTTTATCTTAATTATTAACAGAGAATGCGATGGAGAGAATGTCAACATGCTATAAAGTAAATTAGAATCCTGTTTTGTTTTTCAGCCTGGAATTGCACTGACATCAGCTCTGACCATTTATCAGTAGCTCGCCTGCCAGCTGACTACGATCCAATCACATTACAGCTGCGTTGTTGCACTCGCCTTCACACCAGCGTCAGTTCTTGCACCACGACTCCCTCCTCCTCTTCCTCCTCCTCCTCCTCCTCTGTGTGTGCTCAGCCTTTGGTACTGAGGAATTTGCTCAAATCTAATGTTTATGTATGTGGTTAATTGAGGATTAGTTCTCCCAGCAGAATCCTCGTTGCAGAGGAAAGCCTCCTCTGCCAAATCCGGCTGAATCATCATTTTTGACTTCAGTGTCTTCAGTGTTGCGCCCATAACAAGCTGTTCTCTCATGTTTGAAGCCTCCGGACATGTGATTTGCCCGGTGTCATGTTAACGTTCTGCGACCAGAAGGTCAGAGGCGACGCCTGCAACCAAACTGTCAATCACACTCATATTTACCACGTTTCATTGTGTATTTTCCTTTAGGATAAATATAAACTAGCAATTGATACCATTAACTCCTCAGGGAAATGTTGTTATATGTGATGTCACAAATCAACTGCAAGTACTGAGTTATTTTTTGAAACCAGTGGAGTCGCCCCCTGGTGGCTATTTAAATAAAATGTTCACTACCTATTTGGCTTCAGGAATAACCCATGGTCTGTGTTCACAGCACAGTATAAAACACAATGTCCAGCTCTGAAGATGTTTTTGGAAGAATATAGGCAGACAGGCACTTCAATAGTTTTTGTTATAAAGAAAAAAAACATCTATATTATGAAAAGAGAATAATGACTTTTTCCTCGTGATATTACGATTTTTTTAATATTACGAGTGTATTCTGTGTATTACGACTTTATTCTCGTAATATTATGACTTTTTTAATATTACGACTTTATTCTTTTTTAGATTAACTATTTTTTTCTTATTAATTAAATGTATATTTTGTTTATTTAATTAAATTATATTATAGTTTATTATGTTATATATTGTTATTACATCTCATTATATTATGATACTTTTTTTTTTCTTAGTTTTTCTTAGAGAAAATAAAGTAGGCTGTTAATTAAGTGAGCTCTTGATGCCTGTCAGGTAAGTGTCAGGGTGAAGAAAACACGCCAACGACGACAACATCATGGCTAATGGCTGCTGACTTTTTGCGCGTGAAATCTGACAAGCTCGTTTGCCTCGTTTGCGTGGGAAGAAGGACACGACCGTTGGAGGCAGGAGGCAGGAGACGGCGTGGACGTGTTCTCAGAAGACTTAGATGAAGTTAGTGGTCAGATTTAACGGAGCTGAGTGACAGAAACTGCTGTGACACATGGGAAGTTGAAGTGCGTGAGCTAACCGAGATGTAGCCTCATCTTCATCATCATAATCTTCATGAGACTAAAGAGAGAAGCACTCCCACTCACCTGCATCAGTAAGTTAAGCTACATTTCTGTTTTAGCACCAAAGATATATATAAAAACCACATATTACTGTACTTTATTTCATAGAAAATACACAATTAGCTCATGTGCACGGCAGCCATTTTGACACGTTTTTAGCAGGAATAGCACAGGTGTTGCTCATAATATTAATTATCCTCTGTTGAAGATGCTAAATGGGGCTCGGCCATTTGTCATTTTAATTACCTACACCTGTGATTTTTTCCTACCATGGCCTGTCAAAATGGCTGCTGTACAAAGGGTCGGTTAATTAGCACAGGTAAAGATTAGAATGACAAAGTGTGGGTGAAATAACAAGTTGGAAACTTGGAAAGGAAAGTTGCATTTTTTTTACACTTGCTGTATAATGTATACATGTGAGTTTATCACCTGTATATCTCATTTTTTGGTACTGAGAATAAGCGTATCACATTTCTAAACAAAAATGTGTTGTCGAGTGTTGTTCCATTGTTCCAGAAATACTGTTCTACTGTCTACATCAGGGTATGTGATTGGTGTAGCTGAGGAATGTTGACCGGAGTGTGTAGAAAATGAAATAAATTACACAAAAACTATTAAGTAGTAAGGTGGTAGAGTCACCGTATCGCTCGCTTCATCTCAATCTAATTTCACTACAGTATATAAGTGAAGTATATGTGAGGAAGAGAATAATGATGAGAGGGCAAATGATCTTATTGGGAATAAATAAAGTCTGTAGCTGACTTTGCTCGACCTGTTTACACCACTGTATTTTAATGTTGGTGATAATGATGTTACCTCAAGAGCTTAATGTTTTCCCAGGTGGTACTTGGTATACAAAGCTTTAAAAATGTTTGTTATTTTTCAAATAATTAATAATGTGAGTCATTTGCCACTTGGACTCACTCAGAAATGGCTGTTTTCACCCATTCAAATTGTATTTAATTATATTGATTACATACAGTGTGATCTTTTATTCAGATTTTTGCCTCAGTAACTGGACTTTCTGTGTTTTAACAGCTTTATGTCATTACATTTAATTTTAATGATGCCGTTTCCCTCAAGTGTATTTGATAGCATTGCATAAAGGTCACTTCAGCCTGGAAAAACCCACTCTTGTCACATCACGCTGTGACCCCGTAAATCATCTTAAAAGCTTAAATGACTGTATAATGTCAGCCACATGAGTCACCTGTCATCGTTCCATTAGTTAATAGTGACACCGCCGCCTGCCTGCTGCAGCTGTGTCGCATCGCAGGATTTTATAACCGGACGCCTGTGGACAAATAGTGACAGGGCACCACAAGCTGCTCTCTCTTTGATTGACAGTAAACATCTTAGTCATCAAACAGATTAGTGTAGGGGGGAAAAAAGTTCTGTCACTTAGTCAGCTTAAGACACAATTAAGCACAACCTCAGGGCTTCTGTCACTCAAGTCAAGTTTGCGAAAAGACATCTAAGTTTCGTCAAAGCTTATTTACCCTGTCTGTGCCTTTCTAATTTACAAGACACGCAGTCGGGTGTCTGATATTATGCCAAAGTGTGCAGCAGTGTCATATAATGTGAAGTTTTTGAATGCTTCACATGAGGATTTATTTTGCCAACAACAAGCGGTTGCCGGCGCTGCATTGCTGGCAGCTTTTTGAACGCTGAGTCGTGCTGTGTTTGACTGGTGCAGTCGGTGGAGAGACAACGTGACTGCGTGGAAATCCTCTGGATGTTGGACTTGACTGATGACATTTGGGTTGGAGACCAATTATTATGCTGCATGTGATGAGGGTTTAAAAAAAGAAAAGAAAGAAAAGCCACTGCAATCAAAAACGGTCCTTAATCCAGTTAGCATTTAACCTACTGGTGATTAGACTGGTGTCAAATTAGGAACATCCCAGCTTGCGATTGTCAGAGAAAACATGTCAACACTCATCATGACAAAAGTCACAACAGGAGAACATAAAAAAGGTCACACACTCTTAATATTTTGCCTGCCGCCCAATGTCGATTACTGTGAGGGCAGTGTTGTGATTTTTTTGTTGGTAAATTCAACTACAACCAGATTTTACTACATTATTTTTCGATGGACAGTAGCCCAGTGAGGAGAAGACTGCGGGGGGTACATAAGTCTGGTGCACCAGCTTAAAGTGTCATTATGTCAACAAGATGAGCTACTACAGCGTAGTAGGTGGAGGCTGTGGAACAACAACGTTAATGCTTGTTGCCACCTGATAATAAATAACAGCTTAGATGGACTCGAATCGAGAACTCAAGCTTTGTGACTACCCATCCAAATCTGTTATCCTTGCTCAGCAACATTATGTGCCCAAAGTATGAGGTTAGCTGATTACCTAAGTATTCTGAATGACCAGCTTTTTTGATCATAATCCAAGATGAAAATGCCAGAATTTATTGGACTTAAATTGAGTGGTTGAGGGAGGATGAGTCATTGTTTTTATACATAACCAAATGAAGGCTGCATCATGAAACTCACCATCTTTGGTTTTGTGTTTTGCTTGTCTGTTAAGGTTCAGTCATGCCCTTTCAATTTCATTTATGAAAATGGCACAGGTGGATAAGGACACGGTTGAGGATTGACGTCTTTTGGCTAAACTCTCCGATCCAAAAAAGCTTTCTGAGAGTTAAGGTTTGGCTTTGGTGTCAATGTTGGGATTAGGTTTCAAGATTAGAGGTTAAAGGTTGGGACTATAGGATGCTTTAATGAAGGTCAGAAGTGCAACTACAGGTTTCAGAGTAGGACAAGGAGAGTCCTCATGCATTAGAATCAGTATGGGCTGAGATTAGTGTGGCAAAACAAGGATTCTGTCCAGTTTAGACACATGTGCAGTGTAAATGATATACAAGTAGCTATGAAATACAAATGATCTGCCATTACACCAAAACAAAAATGTCACACGATGCATTAAACATATATATTTTAAGGTCAAACATGGTCAAAATTTGCAGGCTCACTAATAGTCACCCATTTTATATGCTATGGACCTTTTAAGGTGGGAATTAGAATGACGATTGTGGCCAGGCACATTTTATTGTGATCCACTTACAAAGTTTACATGGTGACGTTACTTGCCATTGCTCTCGAATTTGGGTTTTCATGGTGTCTGCATATCTTTCAGATTCCAATGAGAGTGACTTTCAAGGTTTAGAAACTAAAACCTCAAAACCCGAAGCCTTGAGCAGAGTCCAAACAAACCGTCCCTGATGTGAAGACCTTAGTTGTGATGTAAGGCTGCATGTGCTTCAGTAACTCAGCATCAGACGCGCACGCAGAATCAGGCGTACTTTATAATCCCCCAGGGTGAAGGTGAGTTTAGTTACAGATCAACAACTATGAAGAGAAAAATAAAATAGATTCACATCACTAAAGAAAATAAGGGGAAGTTTAAAAAATATGCATAGACGGAAATAAATAAATACCCCTCTCTCTCTCTCTATATATATATATATATATATAACAGCTAGAACATTGGTCTAAAAAATAAGTGAGCTGGGATTCAACTTTAGTGTTTAATTGTGCATATGAACAGTATATACATCAATCTAAAAGTCTAAAAATATGCAATTTAAATGACTATAAGATGGTTGGAATGTTCAGTGTAAGTACTGAATTAACTGCAGCAAGATTATATACAAGAGCGCACAGTGAAATTATATTATTGCACAGAGTATTACTACACAGCAGTTATTGCAACAGTAATAATTACAGCCACATTGAGTGGAGTGACTCAGTGTCTGACACATTGAGGGAGGAGTTATAAAGTCAGGACTGACTTCCAGTGACATTCTGCGGTGCGTCTCGGTGGAATCAGTCTCCGATTGAAAGCTCGCTTGCTTTTATTCTGTCTACTGTGTGCACCTGTCAGCCCGGTTACTCTCTTAGTGTCCCTGACGAACCTCGAGCATCTTACGTAGTTTGTATACGATCTTTCGACAGTCTTCTCTCATAAGATAAGTCAGCGGGGAGCAAGAGAGAGAGAGAGAGAGCAACTGAGAGCGAAGACGTCAGAAAGAACAACCGAAACAGGGAGTGAAAAAAGTGATGAAGGGGGAGAGCAACAAAGACTTGGAAATATGATTTCACTCAGTAAAAGAATAATTAGGAGAGATGATGTCAATCTATGTTTGGTGCAGTCAATATATTTATTAGGCAAGGGAATAATGTCAATCATGCCACATAGCAAGAATTATATTTTCTTTATTACGTAAAAGGAAAAAATAATGTTTTATTATTACAGCTCCTGAATGATGAATGTAACCTGGCACAATTTCATCTGGATGACGGACTCGAAAATAAAATCAAACAAGCACAAAAACACACACCCGAGACTGATTCAGCAGAGTATTTTTATTTGGATTCAAGCAGGGAGGAATGAGATGTTGTCGACTGAAGCCCCTTGGATGTTTTAAGACAACAAAGAAGGTCCAGTCGCCTGTGTTTGTGTTTGTGTTTGCTACCTGTCATTATCAATTTATTTCATTTCAAATCACTTTCAAACCTCAATCACTTCTCCATGGTCTTCACAGCATAATATTCTACCATTTTATTAGTTTACAGTCTTGCTTTTATTAAGGTTTTGTCCTCTGCTGTTTTGTCCTTTTTACCTTGTAAAGCACTTACCCTGCTTGTTTTTGAAACGAAGTTGACTTGTCTTTTGTAATTTTAAAACTATGAAGTAGGGACTTCATATCAATCAATATTTAGTAAACCAAGTCAAGTCATTCATATTCATGCCAGCACTTGTCGATAACTCATTCAGTTACAATAGTGTCCTTTGCACTTTGTAAGCTTGGACCTTAAATATCTAGGTTTCAAATTACTGGATATATAGCCTTGATGAAGAAATCCTTTTGGTTGTGTTCCTTAGACCTGAAGTGTTTCAGACAATATTAATTAAATCTACCACTTCCCAACACAGACTATATTTACAGGGAATGTCCTGATATCAACCAGATCAGGACAGTTGTCTGAGTAACACTCTGCCACGTTAACAGGATTTTCTCATCACCATAACCAAAATAAGGTCATACTTGATTGGATTAACATGTGGAGTTTTTTGGGCTCACACATTTATACAATTTGATAATAATATAATGTTTTATTGGAGTTTTGGTGCTAATGAAAATAAAGTAGACATTACTCATGTTTGGACTGTGACTGCACTACTCAGGTGTTGAATAATAATCACATTGGTGATCAGAGTAAGGTCAATAGTAGGGCTGAACAATTCATCGAAATTTTATCAAAATCGCTAAAATATATATATTTTCAAATCACAGGAGACGCAATATTTGTTTGTGCCAAAATGTGTGTCAAAATATCATTTTAGATGAATTATTATTACACATCTTATTCTACAGACTCAAGAGAACATCTTTGTTTCTCACAGAGCTGCACAAATATTACACATTAATCCTTTTAAATAGGGCTGGGCGATATATTGAATATACTCGATATATCGCAGCTTGTTGTCTGTTTGATGTAGAAAATGACTTTATCGTGAAACTCGTGAGTATATGTTGTCACGCGTTTGCTTTTAGCCACTGACATTTAACTCCAGGCTTCTCACACTCTCTCTCTTCTCTCCCTCTCACAGAGAGCCAAAACAAGCGCACCTGTTACATACGTCAGTCTGTCGTGCGTGCTCCTCCACGTCAACAGGAGGAGGACAAATTAATTCCGAAGAAAAACAGCACAGGATCCATCGTCTGGCGGTGGTTTGGTTTCAAGAAAGGAAGATGTTGAACAAACACAGGTGATATGCAAAATATGTCGCAAAAGCGTCGCTTCAAAATGTAGCAGTACATCAAATTTATATTGTATATATGTATATATATATATGTATATATATGTATATTTTTTTTTATATCCCAGTGGCATTATGCACAACAGGTGCACTTTAATTTAGTGTTGTTTTGAAATGTCATGTTAGTGACAACATGCACAAAAAGGCACTTTATTTGTTTTAAAATATTGTAGTGGCATTATGTACAAAAAGTGCACTTTAATTTTGTGTTTTGAAATGCCATGTGACTTACAGCATGCACAAAAGTGCACTCATTTCTTGTTTTGAAATGTTGTCTCTGTGACAATTTTGAACAAAACGTGCACTTTCTGTTTTGAAATGACTATTTTATGTTTGTGCCACTCACTGTTTAATAAATACAGTTTTGTTAACTTTGACTTAGTTGTGATTTCCCTTTTTTTGCATGAAAGTTTAAAATTAGCATATATTATTGCAGTATGAAGAAGAATGTTTTAATGTTGACACATAGAATCATCATACTGGTGTGATTATATGCATCAAAGTGTTAATTCAAGGCTAAGGCAAAATATCGAGATATATATTGTGTATCGTGTCATGGCCTAAAAATATTGCAGTGTTAATAAAAGGCCATATCGCCAGCCCTACTTTTAAATATCTTTTTTTTTTAAGTAAAATGAGAATAATGATGTAAAAATGACCATTCCCTCTGATATCGCGAATCATATCGCAATCGCATTTCCTGTCAAAATAATCGCAATTAGATATTTATTCAAAATCGTTCAGCCCTGGTCAATAGTCAGATTATTGGTGTCCATGTGAACTGGTATACTTTTGTAGCATCGTTCTCTTCTTCTTTGGTAGGAATACGTCATAGTCCCTGCGCCCAGACTTGTACCGTCAACCGATGGTAAAATGAGATACCAGGATCCTCGATATGCAACGCACACTTTGGCGGCATGTACACGGAAGTATGCCAGGCCCTTTAAACATCACTCAGACTGAAACCTTGTCCAGATACAAAGATGGGTCAAACATACAGTAAGTGTTAATAAATTCAAAATGTCATTTCCTGAAACTAAATTGGTAATAATCTTTGTGATTTCGTCCCTTTCCCTGCATCTCCTCTACGTGTTAACTCGTAAGTCGACAGGAAGATGCAGACACTCGTTTGACATAATGACACTGACACAACCTGCAGGGTGATATCACTGCTAAAACATTCCAATTTTAGGAGGGCAAACAGTCTAACAGACAAACATAATACCCCGCATGGAGAACAATAGCATTTTGTGTTCATCTTATTGCAGAAAATAAATATTGGCTTAGTTCTGATGGAGCCTCGTGGGCCAGATGCTGCTTGTGATTCCAGGAATCAAGTGTAATGTTGTTGCTTTCAATCTGCATTCTCTCAGTGAGGAGGAATCTATTTCTCTGACCTCAGCTAACACCCTCAGACATACTGATAAACACTGAATATTTATCATTCACTCACACATACATACACACACACACATTGTCTTCTTCCAAGCCTCTCCAAAGAAAATCCAAATACTGGCCTATATTCAATTTCCCCCCTTGCACGCGCTCCATATCTCGCATGGTTATTGTCAAAGAAAAGACACACAAAACCGAATTACACGTGCAAATACACAAATACATGAAACGCACATTCATACTCACACACACACAGACGGGGAATTTAATATTAAGCAAACGGTGATGTAAGTGTGTTGAAACACTCCAGGAGGGCAACAAAAGATGGACATTAGTCCTCTCTGGAGAAGTGATGAAACTACATGCTGTTGTTACAGGAGATCAGCTGCTGCTCACACAAAACTACCTGCTCGACTCAGATCATTTCCGAGTGTCATTTGATTCTTAATTTGAGCCTCGATGAGACATATGCATTTTTATATTTAGCCAACACTGTCTACAACAATGAGGTCATGATGCAATGCAGTATATTTATTTAGCCCCTGACTGCTTTCCCTCTTCCAGATACATTGGTAACTACTCAGTACTCCAATCATGTCTTTTTTTTCCTTAATATTTTTGCCTGGTGTATTTTCACTCTCTGTGATGTTTCCAACCTTGTGTGCACCTGTGGATGAGTGGCTTTCTGCCTTCAGATATAGTTTTAGCTGCTGTACAATACTTCTGTGTCTTATACCTGATGTATTTTTGGAGCCTGTGAACTGTTAAGAGATTTCAGGAAATGTATGTAGTTCTTCAGAACATCAGTTTTGTGAATATGCCTAAGGTAGGACTGGGAATCGTTTGGGTTTCTTTCAATAGCAGTGCCAAACCCTTACTTTTAAAATGGTGCTTAAACTTTGTTTTTATGTTCAATCATCATTGGAGGATGGCTTATTATTATTTGTCAGGAAAATGTGGAGTTCAAATTGGAAGAAAAAAAACCTTTATTAACACATTAAATACAGTTTACTGTATAACAGTCACTTTACAGAAACATTTCTGTAATATAATTTAAAACATTAGCGGTTCTTTTGAATATTATCGTGTTTGGGAACAGTGATTTTACATCAACAAGGACAGTTGGCACACGAGGTGTCTTTTTTTTTTTTCTTTGACCTGCCATGACTCAGTAACGAGGCTTCTAATCAAACAAAGATGCACGTGTAAGACTGAAACGTGTCCATGGCCACTGCTTTCCACACACAACTGGCTTCTATCACCACACAGCGTTAGCAGAGACCACCAGAAATCTGCATTGTGAGTTGGTCGGATAGATAGCAGTCATACAGGAACCAGTGCCATATTGGCACTGAGTTTTGGCTCCCGGTCCTAGCCACATCTATATAACACCAATGAGAATGTTGTTCATAGCCAGATGGTTATTGGTTAAGGTAATACAATGTGCCGTAATGCTTCCAACAAAAAAAAATGTGCACGTACTGATCCATGTGGTTAACACAATTCCATTTGGACATGGATAAGCCTGACAAAGCTCGTATTACAGCCTTTATGTATTATTTCAATCGTTATTAAATTAACATTTTTGCACACTTTTATTAATATAAAATATATTAAAATATAATTTTTCCTTTTCTTCCAGGCCATTAGGCTTTTTGTCCGTTTATTTTCTGTAGAAATCTCTGTAGTGATTTCCTTACACTGAAGCAAATTCCCCCAGTATGCCAATTTCTGTGTAAAAAAAAAAATGAACTACATATTCACAATGTTTTGATTAAGGTGATTGTATTCAATGAGACAGCAGACACCCAAGGCACAGTTTGGCATCTACTGATAATTAAAAACGGCAAAGAAAATGACTGCACTCTCTTATCTCTGGGTAGGGGTTGTGTGCGGCAGAGAATAAACTCATGGCCTGTAATTCACGGTGTTGAAATTCAAACTGGAGAATTCCTTACAACAGTCCTGAGGACTTTGTTCAGCACATTGGGAATGTGAATGATGCATTTAATTTTAGTGTAAACCTATTAGGAACCGATTAGGATGACATTTAGTGGGACAAGAGCAAGATTAGTCTTGAAATTCAGCTTTCATGTACTGTCCAGAGAGGAACTGTGCGCTACACCGTAGCCAGTGTTTGCAATTTATGAGTTCTTATCATTACAAGACAATGTGGCAGGGTGTGCAACTTGGCACTCCTGTGAGGTGGCTGCCCTTTTGAAAACATAGTTTATCACTGGGGAGCAGGTCTTTACTAATCCTTTCACCTCCCTGTGGTTATTTCAAACTTTTCTGGCTTGTGGACGTCGCCATGATACTCTTTTCAAGAATTGGCTCCAAAGAATTGCACAAAATTGCACAAGTGGCATTAAATGTTGATTCCTGGATCTATTTTAAAGACATTCGTATTTAGCAAGTTCAGACAGGCCTCAGTTAGATAACGATGTGCAGTCTTTTTACTTATATCCTCTTGTAAAGCCTCCCCTTGTCTCTATTTTCTGGCACAGTTGGTACAGTACCTCCGTTTAAAATGGTTTGTCCTTTTGAAGGAGTGGGAATTGAGGATGACAATTCAATCCCCCAAGTATTTATTTAGCTATCACTGTTGAAGGTTACCAGAAGGTAACATCCCTTGCCGCTTTTATTAGATGACATTAGGAACTAAGGAGGCCTTCTTCTGTCACACTTTATTCCAAATTGTACTGCACTGCGTGTCCTCAAAGTCATTGACCATGTAGTTTGTTTGTACCTCTTTGAGTTTTAGCTCATCTCACTAACATACATTACCCAATAGTAATTATAAATGACTCTGACCAACACCATTGGGTAAACAATGTGCAGTAAGGTGGACCACACCACACACCTGTGTTGCTCTCTCTTCAGTGGCTTCCTGTTCGTTTTAGGATTGACTTTAAAAAGTTTTTGTTGGTTTTTAAAGCTGTTAATGGAGAAGAAGTGGATATGTCCATATTTTAGACTTGACAAAAGCTTGACAAGTACATTAAACCCGAGGCGAGTGGTCTAACTATTCGCTTCAGCTCCTATGTGCCTCCTAGATGTCTGTTGTACACAAAACTATCAGGAAACACATGTATTCCCTCTCAATTTACTGCTAACCACAGGACTCTCAAATGATTGATAGGCGTCTAGCATCACTGACCCTCAGGACGCATTAACTGACCTCCAGTAAATCAATACAAACTTCATTCTCACCTCATCAAACATGGTCATAATTTGCTTCATTTTGCCACAAAAAAAGTTTTGTTAGTGTAATCTCAGTTGTGGACTTTGTCTTTTACACATCTTCCTTCACTGCCGTCATAATTGCTATGACCACTGAAGGATGTCTGACCGTAAAAAGTAATGCACAGGCCGTAATAGGCTATTTTCACAGACGACCTCTGGGTTCAATTCTTACAACAGGAGTAAGTTGTGCTGCGACTGCTCACTGTATTGCCAATCTACTCTTTCCTAGCACTTTTACAAGCTCTATTAGAAAACCAGCTGCCTCATTCAGGCTCCTGAGCAGTATGGTCACAAATAACCTCAAAAGGGAGGATAATTTCAGCGGGGTAATCAATAAAGCCTATCAGACCAAGTTCTCGTCTCAGACACAGTAAAGAACGCTCAATATTTCACAGTTAATTGTGCGTTATTTTCATAGGTCAATGGTTGGGGGAAAAAAAAAAAATCCCCACTGCAGCCCCCTCCAATTTTAAGGATAGCTAGAACATTTTTTGCAGATCTGCACAGGCTGCAGTTTCAAACTGTCTAAATTCAGCTAGAAAGACTGATCCATTAAGGCCCCCATTACCTTACCACTGGGGAGATTAGATCTCTTTTGGATGAGCAAAGATTTATGACAACAAAATTACACGTTTGGAATCTCAGTGGGGGTAATGCACAAGTGCCACAAACATTTATGTCTGTTAAAATTAAACAGAGCTTTAGTCAGTCACACATTTCCTACATAAATGAAATGAGATTGAAGAGTGGTGGACTCTCAGAGGACGCCGCAATTTTTGTGGCTGCAAGTTCTGTCGAATGAATAGCTAATTCTGAATCTTTAATACCTTAACAGTCAATTTAGCTAAACTGCCTTATGCTCAAAATGACATCGGCATAGCTTGGCCCCAGAAAATGGGTTTCGAAATAAGTAATTGCAATGTACTTTAAATTCAAAACAAGATTTCACCACTTCTTCCTTTATTCAGAGTG
Organism: Solea senegalensis; assembly: GCF_019176455.1. Taxonomy (NCBI): domain Eukaryota; kingdom Metazoa; phylum Chordata; class Actinopteri; order Pleuronectiformes; family Soleidae; genus Solea; species Solea senegalensis. The sequence continues at coordinate 63,638 of NW_025322513.1, forward strand.
GGAAGCTTGTGGCATCATGAGGTCTTGAAAAGCCTCTGCACACCATCGAGTAGTTAATCCTGCTGCAACTGACCGAATGCAAATGTGAACGCTATCTGCAGTCGTGCAGAGTCTGCAGTGAGACGTTTAAGTGTCAAGTACGCTGTTTATCAAACCTTAAACATTAGCCACAATGTCTCTATACTATTCCACGGCTTGCGTTTTTGTCATATTAATTGGGGTTAAAAATGCACCTCAAACACAGTATTTTTTTGTGCTGTATCACATCATGTTTTTCTGTTGACTATATATCGCTAACCTAACAGCATAACAATTCACTGAACTGTATTCCTGTCTAGTGAAAAACCCTATATGCCCTCACAACAGTGAGTGACACAATTGTTAAAATTCCGATCACTTTATGTAACAAGCTTAAGATAATATAATGTTTAATTAGCAAGTACAACACAATGGCAGGTTGGTGCTGTTTTATCATTTATGTATTCTTTATTTGAAGGCCTGTTGAATGTTGCCTTGGGAACAGCTACTACTCCTGGGGTCCATTCTTAAAAATGACTCCACAGTGGTTGGTAAGTAGTAGTTTGAGTAATATTTTTCATTTATTTTTACCCGATTTGGGGGCTCACTGATCCTTATTGGGCCATTTACCCAAGTGAGTTTAATCTTGGCCCCTTGGCACCATGCAAGTTTATTCTTCTGCCTTTTCCTCCGTGAAATCCCAGGAGACATGTATGTATTACTCTAGTTGGTTCACAGAACATGTTCTTCGCATTAAAGAAAATGTGTTTACTATGTTGACATACAGTAGACACTTAAACTGTAGCTCCCTTGTGGCTTCACCTTTTTCCCCACAAAGCACTAGGACGAGTCATTAATTAAAACGTTTGTCAAACAGGAAATGAATAAATAACAATGTAATACATGTGCAGTATCCATTGTAACTATATAAAACAGCTTTATCAAGAGTGGAACAGCTAACATTTAACCTGCTTTACAAAACATGACACATAGACGGTTACTGCCTGGAATAAGGAGATGGCTCTTTAGAGACTAGCTGACCTACTTGTTCTAAATGGATTCTGACAGTGGCAACTTTTATTTGATGCGTTCCATCAGTCCTTGAATCAGCAGTGAGCTGCGGATACTTTGGAAACTGAGGGAAGGTGTTTGTCTGTCAGGTGGGACCTATGATAATTTGTTGATGTGCACTGTAGAGCGCATTTCAAATCAGTCAATCCATTTAGGCTTGGCTTGGAGGCAAAGCTGCAGTTTCATGCCCGGGATCAAAGGAGCACAACTCTCTCCTCGGTGTACTGCTGCATTATATTTACCGTCACTCAGTTCCCTGTAAACAGTTTTTGGTTTGGAGGTGTGGAAATGTTCTCTGGATCCCATAGTGAATAATTTTCCCTTAAATACATAGGATGCAAGTGATTTCTGCCACTGGGGGTCTGTCGATCAAAACAACAACAAAATACATAATTTGACAATGTCAGGAAGCAGCGTGTGATCCTGGTAATTGTTGTCTTGCTGTCCCATTTTGTTTTTATTACGGCGTGAGATTTGTTGGCAGAACAAGCAGCAAATGATGATGAGTAAAATGGGAAAACCTAAAGACAACACACTGGCTAAGAATGTTCTTGTTTCATAAGGCGTTTGCAACAGAACTTATTGCAGAGATGGGTGGATGATGTCATTAACCCTCTTATGACCGTCATGATAATCAGGCCCCCTGGATTTATTTTGATTTTATAGCTGAAGAACTGTCAAAAAAATGATCACTGAGTGAGTGCTTCTGCTCCTTTTTTCCAAGGTAACTTTCAGTTTTGATAGTTAATCAACCATTTAGGAATTATGGTACTGAGAATCTGAAGTCACAGACGTGTGACACACTGGTGAATCTTGTCTGTGATTGGATGGTCGTTCCGCGCAAGTCCTGAGGTTCTACCGTAATGGCAAGTATATTACATTACATTTCATGTTATTTAGCAGACGCTTTTATCCAAAGTGACTTACAAGGGAATTGAGTACAACCTGCCAGGGGTGGAGTTGAACTTGCGACCATGAATTATTTTGCACACAGGGTACCGGTCTTAACCACTGAGCTACCCCACCCCAAGTATATGGGTCAAAAGCTCTATTTCTCTGCTTTCCGGTACCAATCTGTCATCTACCGGGACTGTGCTGTGCCATCTCAGCTCACATAGGGCAGTACATAGGGGGTCAAACCCTGGACAGATCGCCAGTTCACATTTTTTGAATTTTCTAGATATCACTAACAGTCTAGGAGTTACGTTAATTAGAAGTACACATGCCAATTTGGTAACAGATGGGGCTGAAAATTAAGTGGCCTGTTACCTTGACTAGAAATGTCAATCAAATACCAATATAGAAAGTTCTAATGGTTAAATAACATTGACATTATATCTTTATATACACATGGGATGGCATCATACACTTTTTTTTTACATTGTCGTCATCAAAAGCTCAGCTCTCCAGTCCTTTCCCCATCATCTGTCACCCATTGTCTTTCAGGTTGGTAATTAGGTCACCTGGCAGTTGTGGTATCTCCTCCCCACCAAGTTCTTTTAACTCCACTCAAGGAGGTCGGGGCAGCGACTTCTCTATGCAATAATCTGCTGCCGCAGTAATTAAATGCTGATTAGAATTTAATGAATTTGCGGTGATTATACTGTAATTAAAAGTTTCTACATTAACAAAATGGTCATGATAGCACAAGTGCCGTTTAACGGTTACACTTTCAACTTTAAGCATGTATAGAACTTTTTGGGTGCCACACATACATTTGACCGTGACCAACTGTGAACAATTATCGGCATACAAAGAACAGTAGCGTTTTTTGTGTAAAGGAGTATCCGGAACTTACCAAGAGATACCATTTGATATTAAATCTTGATTTGATTTATTGGGGTAGTCTGTCTTTCTTCCCCAGGATGTTTAGCCTTTCTGTCAGAGTTAATTCATTATTGTGGGATATTATAAATTGGAGGCACATCAAGGAAATGTAGAAGTATGGATACAGCTCACGTAACGAAACGGCAATTACTCTTAATTGTGTTCAGTGTTAGCCAAGGAACCCACAATGGATTTCACTGCAGTGCCTAAGGTATACCTGTGTCACTGATGCAACACAATAAGCTATTGTCCAAACCCATTACGTACACTACTAATGTGTAGGTAATCCAGAGCATGGTCACAATCACAGTGACAGTGTCATGCCATGGAGTCATAATCACAGCAACAGCCTGTCTCAATCAGGCCTGGCAGCAGCTGGTTATGGCCTAATAACCGTGTGGAGAGCTGATTAAATGGCCCCATTGGTCATAGTTATTAGTTCACCTGCAATGATAGAGACTGTGCTCAGGCAATCCACAGCTGAGATGCCTACGTCAGCCCGCTGTAGTGTCTGTGGTCACAAATGGTGATGGTTTATTTCAAACAGGCAGCTGGTTTTAATGGACAATTAGATAATGACATCAACTAATCACTGAAGTCATGCGGCGCGGTTTGTGATTAAGCCTCAACAGCCATGTCTTTCTTTGGAATATGGTTGTCTATCCTTGTTGTATAGTTCATTTTTTGGTTTTTTGGGTCTGCGTCTTTGTTGCTCAGTGAAATGTTCTCCTTTTTTCCACCTGCGAGAAACGGAATGACTCATGACACATACGCACCTGATATAAATTAGCCGAATGATGCACACAGGCCTTTAGTGTGACGGGCTCCATCGATACTCATATAATAATGAAATAAATCATCCCATTAAACTGTGCTAACTGATTTTACTTAATTTGGTAGTCGCGTTAAGATTAGAATATAATTTATAAATGAGACCTGTGAGCGAAGTCTAAGTAAGTATCAATAAACTATGATTTCAGTGTCACAAATGTGAATATGTTTGCTCTTCTATGACCATAAACTGAATATCATTTGTCGTGGAAATACAAAGACATTTGAGGAATAGTTTTCTCTGTGTTGTGACATTTTACGGCTTGAGAAAATAATGAATATAATTAGAAATACACTTAACATGTGTATTCCAACACTTGGGTTATACTTTGTCAGTACAAGCCTGCCTTTGAGTTTTAAAGTTGTAATGAAGAAGTGTTTTGCTGTCGCCATTAGTTTTTTTTATGGCATTTTCTTGGGAAAAATGTTGTAAATGATCCATTGTAGTGCTGGTCATCATCCTCCTATGTGCAAATGAGTCGCCCAGAACAAGTTCTCCCTGGACATTATTTTTCACGGCCAGTGTTGCTGCAAAGTGGCCTTAGTGCCAAAAAGTGATTGTGATTTGTTAATTAAATACAAACAAGTCTGACTGCTTTGTCCCCCCTGTAGCTGAGTAATAATGGATGCGGGGCAGACCTGTCTCCACAGAGCTGAATAGGTTTGAATATGCGAGACGAGATTAAGTTCCGATAGCTTTGTAAAGGCTCTGGCACGAGCACAAGTCAGGCGTTGAGGTGCTGTGTTTAACTCTGTGCTCTGTGATCGGTGCTTGTAATCACAGAAATGCTAATCCTTTTTTTTTTTGTGTGATTGTGATAATAATTGACTCTGAGCAGCCTTTCATTTCAGTGCGAGGTTTTCCAGAGCAGCAAGAATGTTCCTGAACATTGCATGATGAATGTGTGCAGAGCTGATCAGTTATCCACTGGTATGCATGCAAGTCTGAATGCTGTAGTGGCTGCATTCATTACAGAGAGTGATGGTGCATCTGTGGTGTTCTGTAGCCTTGGTGAACGAGACTGTAGATTTTTTTGTCTTGACAGTCTGTCATCACTTTATCACCGCGTGTGATCGTATTAAACATTATAAAGCTTTGGCATTTGTAGAAATTTAATTCTCCAGCATGTGGTGCGACTCCTTTTTTATTTCACTTGAAGCACTTCATATGTGTGTGTGTGGTGTTCTCCATTGTTGTTCTTTAAGGTGTAATGGCTGCATTGCAATTGTATCAGCCTTCCAACAGAAGGTCAACTTTAAAAGGTTTCCATTACTGAAAAGGTCAGTGCTTCCAGGTGTGAAGCACCACTGTGGAAATGGGTGGGAAAAAAGTCAAATACATACAACAAAAAGCCTTTTTAATTAGACAGATAGTGTGTCATTATATCACATTTATTTATTAATTCAGTTATTTAGCGTGCTGTATTAAATCATCGGGATGATCTCAACAGTTTGGCAAACAGCATCAACACAATGTCCACACTGGAGACTGATCCCAGCCAAAGTATGAGTTAAGTTCGACTCAAAATCGACTAGCCGGGGGGGTGTTGACAGAGTCTGACGGTTCTGAAAGCAAAATCATAGCCCATGATTTCTAAAAATATACTGTCAACTAGTGATATCAATGCAAGAACTGTTGATGAATATTTAGATCATTTGGCACTGTGCATGTCCTCGCACAGAGCGAGACTGAACATAGCAGCGACTATTAGACTAAAACATTGAAATATGCCAATTCGGATATGTTCGTATCGCAAAACGGCTCGAGCAACATAACGCAGACAAGTTAGCTTACCGTTTCATATGATATACCATTTTTGTAGTCGAGCTGTGATATGCAAACTGTTGCTTACAAACTTTGCATTCGACATTTTTCCCGCCATCTATTTTTGTGAAATGCTGCCACACTGCCCATGTCTTTGACATGGATGTGACTGACTGTAGCTCAAAATTAAATAAAACCACTGGACGTTCTTTAATCTATCTGTCTTTTGTGGGTTGGGCTAATCCAAAATACTGAAAACAAGGGGGGTGTTCTCTGAAGACACGCTGTTACCTGTGAAACAGGGGTGCTCTGAAAACACCCCCATTAGCACTTGGTACATTCCTCTAGATGAAATCAAATTAACCATAGACTGTATGAAATGAACACGGCAAAAAGTCGACCAATCACAATTTGAGTCGAACCAGAACGTATTGACTCATGAATCGACCAGTCGACTGGGGCTTCACAGCCCTAGTATGAGTAGTATCCTGATTAGCAGTTTTTGAGACACAATCACATCTGAAGCACTTGTAATTGAGTATTTGGTGCGGTGGAGGGTTTGATTCTCGGGCCAGAAGGGATATGAAAGATGTGTGATTCAATCAACACTGTACATAGATGTGTATGAATATGTAAGTGAATGAGAGTGAATGGGAAAACCGCTTTGACTGTTCATAAAGACGAGAGTAAATATAGACCATTTTGCCATAAACGGATGAAAATAAGCATTTAGGCTTTATTGTGTTTTTATTCAATTTTTTTCCCCTGCTTGTCCTTTTTATACACAGTATATATACAATATAATGACTATAATCAGTGTAATAAAACATCACACAATGCTTAACTGTATGTCCCATCCAATCATGGCTGGGGGAAAGAATTCATTTTTCTATTGCAACATTTTCTTCAATATCAAAGCAACAGAGGTTGAATTGATGGAACACGTAATTCCTATTGAAAGTTTTGCCTCGGATTTTGTGAAGTTTTTCCTCCGTCTAACAAGTGTTTATTGTTCTCTGTCCACTTGAAATTGCAATTAACTGGCTTCTCGTCTTTCACTCCGCGAATAATTATCAATATTGACTCACGTGCAACTCTTTAGTCATGATAAAGTTTTGGAGCCACGTCGCCCCAGCCCTAATATCAAAGAGAATTAACGTCAATTCCTTCAAATTCGTTCTGTCATTTGTTACCTGTTATTCGTCCAACAAAACCAAACCTAACAAAAACTCAAACATTCCTTCCAAATGATGAGTGTTAATACTGTGTGTGTGTGTGTGTGTAGCTTGCACACATGCATTGTGTAAGCTCCCTACACTGCTGTAATTCTTGCTGTGTGTCAGAGTGTGTGTGCATGCTGTATTACGTGTGTGCCAATTGTGTGTGTGGGCTGTTCCCTCCATTACCCTGAGCGGTGGCTAGGGGGTGCACTATGGACATGGTGTGTGTGTGTGAGGGAGAGAGTGAGAGAGCGGGAGAGAGAGAGAGAGAGAGAGAGTGTGTGTCAGTAATGTATTCCTGCCTTTGGCTGGGCTGGTCACATGGGGAGAGCAGCCTGTTTAAAACAGCCTCAGCTTGCTCAGTCAGAGCAGTGCGAGGCGCAGACAGACGCACACCTTCTCTCTCTCTCTCTCTCTCCCTCACTCTCTCTCGCCCTCTCCCTTTCATGCACGCACACACACACATGCTCATGCACGCAGACGGCAACCGTCCTCTATCGGACTGACACCACACACACGCTGGGATAGACACACTGTGCCCCCCCCTCCCTTTCCTTGCTACAGTGGAGAAGAGGATAAGAAGTGACATATCAGGAAAAAAACAAATACAACCAAAAAAGAAGAGGTTCACAGTGAGTAGCATATTGATTTTTTATTTTTTTATTTTTTTTTTAATTGTAGATTTTTTTTTTTGGGACTTTATTACTGCTGCCTGACCAGGACCTGACAGGGGACTGAGGTAGGGGAAGAGAGTTGGATGAAAATGACTGAAAAGGACTGTGACAAAAAAAAAAATGGATTACCAGAAAAAGAAGAGGTGACAGAAGAGAGTGGAGATGTGTTTGCTGCTATAGTGCAACATCGGAGTACCTCTCCATCAATCTGTCCCTCTGTCTGTGGGATCTAATGCTGTTAATCAGCAGCGTGCGCTTGGAATGAGAGGAATGCCACTGCGTGGAGCAGGAGTATGGTTTGCTTTTTTGGACTCTGGTGGCTTTTCTGTGTATGTGTGCGTGTGTGTGTGTGTGTGTGTGTGACTGACCATGTCCTCGCTGTCTTTTTTGCGTGTGTGTGTGCTTGATACTCTGGCTGCACCGTGGTGGACACGCCATGCTGGTGATGAGCGGACTCCCTGAGACTCACGCAGCACTGGCTGTGATTAATAGAAATCCATTGATATGCAGATGGGGGAGGATAGACCTGTCACAGTGCTCTGTTCCCGTGATATGAGGGATGCGTCGGGAGGGAAGGAGGACAGTCTTCGCCGCCTGTCCTCAGCCCAAGTGTCTGCCTGCCTCTCACTTCGTCTCCCTGCTTCTTTCTGCCGCCGCCACTTATCTCTTTCCCCCCGACACGCTGCTCACTATCCCTTCTTGTCTCCCATCTTTAGAACTTTCCCCGTTCGCAGTTTCCTCCTTCAGCCGTTATGTGTGTGCTCTTCATGGGAAAAAAAGGATTTCTCATCCAACTCCTCTCTGTCAAGCCCCCACATGGGTACATGCCGGTATACATGGGAGATTGCTCAGTAGTGTAGAATGAGAGAGGATCGTGGAGTTGTGAGGAGAGAAGGGGAGAAGGAGGGGAGGGTTGAGGGAGAAGAAAGAGAGAGGAATGAAGGAGAAAGTGGAAGGAGGGGAGGGTAAGTTGAAGGGGTGGTGGTGGGGGCATTGAAAAGGCTGACACTGGCTTGGACAATTAGCCTGGGGAGTCCGTCCTGGGGTGCTATTCTGAGAGGGGCTTTGGCCCCTGGGCCCTGGGCGTTGGGTCATGGGATGCCTTGACCCCTCCAGTCGACAGCTAGGCATGGGAGCCATTATCACAGCCTGATTGATTAGCACTGAGCGGAAATCCCTTTTCTCTTCACTCCTTGGGAGAAAAAGACGGGAGCTTTTTGTCCTTTTGCTGCTGCTGGTTTAGTATCTGCCTGCTTGAAAGTGTGAGGCTCTGGTTCTTTTTTTTTCTTTCTTTTTTTTTAAACTGTTGTCAGTTATAGAGGTCTGGTTTCCATATATCTTTTCTTTTTGCGCTTGTCCCGCCCCCCCCCTACTTTTATCCTCCTAGACATGAGAGTGTGTGTGTGAGTTAGTACAATATTTATTTACCAACAAGACAGTTCCCCCCCCCCCAGAGAAAGATGCTGCAATGATTTGCCAGGAGACTTTCTCATCCTCTGACATCCGATCTGATCGTGCCTCCGCGTTAACGTTTTCGGTGCCTGTGAATCCTGCACCTGCAGGTGGTGCATGCCTTTCAGAGACTTCCTGAAGGTTGAGAGGTTGTGGAGTGATAAAGAAGTGGAGGTGAGAGGGAGAGAGGAGACATGGAAGTATATACTTCTGAGCAGCATGGGAAATTGAGCTTCTTTCTTCGGTCCCTGTGTTCCCCCCCCCCTTTATGTCGTCTGCATCTCCATCTCTTCTCTGTGTTTTGATCTCCCCTGTGCCATCCCTCACTACTTTTGCTCTCCCTCAACACCCCGCCTCCTCAGACTGGGAGTTTAGCGGGGTGTTTAGCCCAGCTCACGGCTGATCAAAGCAGTATGTGTCAGACTGGGCTTAGCCCAGGCACCCCTAATGGAGCACCGTTTTCATGCCTAGTTGGTGGTGGAATGGGAGGGAGAGATGGGAGGTTGGAGAAGGCGGGGGATGGAGAAAGGGGGTGCGAATAGAAAGGACTGACAAGAGTTCAAGGAAGGAGGAAAAGAAAACTCGGCGCACAGACAGACGGGGAAAGTGCTGCAGAGACGAATGAATGACACATGCAGGAAAGCACATGAGGAAGAGAGAGTAAAGATTTAGAAACCAAACAGGAAGGAGTTAAGTAGTAAAGAAGAAATACAAGGCAAAAGTAGACGGAAAACACCAAAGGCAGAACACAGAGACACAAAAGTGAAGACATACAGATTGTAAATGTCTTCCTGGTCCTTTTTTTTTGCTTTTTCCTGTGGAGGGACCCCAATACCAGCAGGGCATACAGTTAAGACCAGCTCAGGATAGCTCCAACACATGGTTTGGTTTTAGACTGGAAACAACACCAGACGGGAAGAAGCCTGTGTGTGAGAGAGAGAGAGAGAGAGAGAGAGAGAGAGAGAGAGAGAGAGAGAGAGACAGAGAGATGATGGGAAGAAGAACTTTCTCCCTCGCTGTGTTGTGTGAGTGCACGTGGAAAGCATCTGTGTACCCTTCTGTTTTTGGGCTTAAATGCCAAACACCAGACATACATTAATGTAAACTCTTTAAGCTTCTTGGCCATTGATCCCAAAATTGGAAATTGAAAAGAAAAAAAAAAGAAAGAGGCAAAATGTCGGAAAAGTTACAGTTTTCAACTTTGAGCGATAAGAAGCCTCCTATTGTGAAACGCTGATTGAACACAGAACGCAAAGAAACTTTGGTGTCATTTTGTGGAATTGAAACATGTTGTGATTGGGCGACTTTTAGGCCCGAGATGGAAAATTGCATATGGGAAAAATGTATTTCTTTTGTTTTAAAATAGCTTTCAGACTCGCTGTTTGTTGTGGTAGAAACAATGGCTGACAAACTGTGTGAGGTGAGTGATATTGAAGCGGAGCTCAACGGCTTTTTGGGGGTGAAACAACAATGACATTGACTTAGAACATTCAGACCCAGATGTGCTTGCTCATCCGTGAGTCGGCTCAGCGGGTGAGAGATGGGGAGATTTCAGTGAGTTAGAGCCACCGCCGTTGACTCGCCTCATGACACAATGCTGTTACAGCGTCACTGAAAAGCTAATATTGTCAATGTCAACACCACTGAATTATAGAGAAAAAGTGGAATGGAGTGTGAACAAATGTGCGTGTTTTTTCCAGTCACATGGTTTTTGGACAGCAAAGAAAACGATTGAAAATGAGAGCAAAAGCTTGGAGCTCTCAAATGGTTTTTATTTCAAGTGTCTACCTGCTTCAGAGGCTGAGAAATCTTTGTCTGAGGGTGGGTGGGGTGTTTTTTTTTTCTACGATGAAAAAGTTTGGTGACATTTTCAAATGAACCCAGAGAACTCGAGATATATTGATTGGTCCAACTGGCATATAAGCGGCGATCAAAGAGAAAAGTAATTAAGTGTGTTTCTGTTCCTCGTTTTCATTTCTTCCTTTATTTTCCTTTCATCTTCTCAATTTCTTCAGCGATTTCTCAGCCTGTAGTCTCATCCTTTCATCACTCTCTATTTTTTTTCTCCCCTCGATATATCTTCTCTGCTCCATTTACTTCTCCTTTTTTCTTTCTTTATTGCTGACTCCTTACCACTCCTTTGCCCTTACATCCTTCTTTTTGCACACATGTGGATTTCTGGGACAGTGACGGCCGCTTTTGTTATGAATGAGTCCCCCTGATTCATGACAGGCCAGATACTGCCAACTACTTTGTATCCATATGTGTGAACGCACCATTACTCCCTTAGGTCCACTCTGTCTCACCGCCTCTACACTCCCTTTTTCCTCTCTCCCATCCCTGCGTTGCAATGCCGGTGTTTATGCTACAGACAGAAGAAAGGTAAGGTAAAACTAGGATAATATTTCCCCTAACATACTTACGGCCTGGGTAAACATCCTTCGACAGATGTCCGAGTGCGGGCCTGATCAGAGCAGTGCAGGGGCCGTGAATCTCGCTGCTGAAACATACACAAAGGCTACAAATTGGAAGCCGCTGTGGAGAGAGGGGAGTGAGAATGAGGGAGGCAAGGAGAGAGAGCTCATCTCACCTTGAAAACAAAAAGTCCTCTCTGGATGGGAGAGGTCAGGGTCCTGAAGCAATTTTTTTTTCCCCTCTTAGTAGCAAAAAGAAATATTTTCACAGTGCGGCAGCGTTGGTGTGACAAACATCGCTTTATCTAATTCACGCTAGAAAACATTTGGCCACAAACGTGTGTTTGGTTCCGCGCTGGAGTATCAGCCCATTGTAATCTTTACACATCATAACTGAATCATCTCTCTTCATAGGACTTTATCTGAACCATATTACCACCGTAATCGTGAAAAGAAATGGTTAAAGAGTTAAAAGGAAAGAAAAACAACACAGGAAAACAAATCACTGGCATTACTAGAGTGTGGATATATCAGAAAATGGTATATATATATATATATATATATATATATACATATATATACATATATATATATATATATATGTATATGTATATAAACACTAATAACCCCCAGTACAACAGATCTATGACAGGTCATACATTGCAATGTTACCTGAAACTGATTCAATTTTGAAAAGGCGTTTTAAATGGATTTGAATTTGCAAATCCTGAATACAGGAGCGAGATTTGACAAAAGGTGGTAAAAGGTCAGAGTCAAAGGAATGTTAGAAGTTCATATGTGCACAAGCACAAACGGATATATATCACAAGCTTCTGTGGAACGACTGCAAGGGAAAGATTTGAATCCAACAAGTCAGAGAATGTCTGAAAAATCCAGTGCACAGCTCCCACTGTCTCTCTGTAGCTGTCTCTCTTCAGCTACATGTGCCACTTGCTGTGTGCTTTTATCTAAATGCACCTAAGGGTTTGAAAACATGACAAGATTTTGTTACGATTTGGCCCCAATTAAGCAGCTTCACATACATTTCGCATGCACATTTTATGACTGCTTCCGCTCTGCACCTCAAGCTGGAAGATCTGGCTCGCAGAGGGACTCACTCCAGTGATCCAGAGGAAATCTTGTGCTTTCTTTGTACATTTCTAATATGGAGAGAACAAGCAGAAATTAAACCGGTCTCCAATGCCGTAACTCATAACATGCCCTCCAACTTCAGCACATGACCTTTAAATTATGGAAAGTTGTGAGATGTTGATAAAAGAACGAGAAAGATCTAGCAGTGTGTGGTTGTGAGTGTCTCTGCTTGGCTTGTACGATATTGTCTTTTCCCTAAACTTGTATATTTGTACTCCCCTTTTTGCTCTGTTTGTGTATTTGCCTGTTGTCTGTGCTTGTGAGTCAGAGTCTGTCAGTTTGTTTTTTCGTCTGTCAACGTGTGTGTGTGTGCTGGGGTGTCAGTGTGTGTGTTTGGTTCTGTTGTGTTTTTATCCCCAGCCAGCTCTCCATCCATCCAGCCCCTTTAGCATTCTTGCAGCTCATGCAGATGATAGCAGATTTGGACTCCTCCAACTTTCTGATCAAAGCTAATGAGGGATGAAAGAGAGGAAATAGAGCAAACAGTTTATGACTCAGCCCTCACTCACACCCGCTGCCCTGCCATCAGCATATCCCTCCATACATATGAGGGCAGTCAATTTTTATCCAAAATTGTGCCTGTCTGTTTGAACTTGGAGAGGGGGATTTCAAATTCAAACCAAAATGTACAGCCTAGAAGCTCATCCCATCATCTAAAGGCACAGTGTGCCACTTGTGATCAACCCTGTGTAGCTAAAATCAAGTGTACTAATATGTAATGTTGGGAAATGTCTTCAAAAGAATAGAATAGCATGTCACGTTTTATTTGTTTGGACTTGATTTTTGGAAACGGTGACAGCCCTAATACATATGCACATGCATGCACGCAATGCACTCAAAAGCTGCTTCAAGGGCATTTGATCTTTTCAAAACTGGAGCTCAAACTAATTTGAAATGTCACACTTTGTTATAATGCATTCAAGAGACCACCTCACCCGTCCCCAACGGGTCGCACTTCCTTGCAAATAAATGTTTTACCATCTCAGTGGTGATGGCACTTTTATGAGTATTTCAGAGAGTGGGCAGTCGCGCACCAGGACTAGCAAAATATAATTAGCTTTCGCTACATCCTAACGAAATAAAAACGCTGATGACTCTGTTTTACTTTACAGAGAATAAAGTTAAAAAAAAGTAGTATCTTTTTTTTAAATCAAAAAAACTGCCGTCAATTTCACTTTGTTGTTGAAAACCTTCTTCTGAATTTTCACCTTTGTTGTTTCTCGTGCAGAGGAGGAAAAATAGCTTCCTGTTTGCACTGGCATGCACATGCCCCCCCCCCCACCCCTGTACCTGATTTGTCACAGGATGCAGATTACCTCTGATAATGAACCGCGACCCTCATCTGGGAGATCATCGTTATCTGAAAACACTGTCTTGAAATGATGGTACGTTTGTATCACAGCATAGATACAGTCTCAGTCTTGCCATAAGTAAAGCTGATGCTGACAAGACTCTCATGCTACCTGGCATGTACTGCACACTATACTACTAACATAGTTAACATTGCATTAGGACATATTAAGTGCTTGAATTCGACGTAATTTACTCCGACATTATGCATGGTGTACGTCTAAATGCGCCGTGAGAACAAGTGCAGCAAAGTAAATGTGCCTCCAGGCAAAAGTACAATATGGCACAGTATGTATGCAGTGCAGTAACACATGATGGAACTTGCGGGAGAATCGTTAATCATTTCTCGGAGCAGTAGATATGTAATGCAGACTCCTACATGCATCCATTATGGGGTGTATGTACTGTATGTTTAGTTTGTTGTAAGTACTGGACCACGTATATAAACGGTATAAAGGAGGCTTTAATTTGCTTAAATCAATTGCATTGAATGCATCTGCCACCTGTGGTTGCTGCTCATTTACACTTTCCCACAGGCCACACTACTTTGGTTAAAATTGTAATTTTCAGTCGTGAAGTTGGGTGCATTTTTCTTGCTTTTTTGTGAATCAGGGTTTCTTCGCATTTGTACGTTCGTCTGAGGCATCTGCCCGGACGACATATTGTGTAAAATCTGACGCAGTTAAATTACCACTTCAACTCTTAAGACAAAAGTAGTGTAGGATGAGAGCGGGGAGATGCGTGACCATCAGGGAGAGCACATGCGAGAAAAGCTGGTAACCACAGAGGTCAGGTCAGGTCTCGCTGACGGCAGACAACACTGCGGTCACTTCTTGAGGGAGCAAACAGACGGCGAGGTCAAGAGAAGTCCGGGCAACATGAAGGAGGGTTCCCACCTGGGGCAGAATAAGGGAATACAAGATAGAGGAGAGACTTCCTGGGTGAGGGATTTAAAAAGACAAGAGAGGGCTTGTAAAGATGGCTGAAAGGATCGGAAGGAAACTTGTGATTGTGGTGAGCAAGAAAATAAACATCAGAATGTTTAATTGAGGAGTTTTACCTGCTGATAGTGGTTGTTCTGCATGTGTTGTTGGTTTCACATCGGCTCCATCTGTGTGTAAAATGTGACATCACATACACATTAATCTCTTGTTTAAGTTAACTGTTGTCCCAAGTTGTAAAACGTAAGATCAGCTAAAAACATACATGGCTAATGGCCAGGAAGATGAATGCACATCTTTGTGCTGGAATTTGAGTGAAGTAGACGAAGAAGAAATGGACTTGTGGCCGATTGAGGTCAAAGCAGATGAAAGCCCAGGTGCATTGCGGAGCCATTTAACCTGGAAGTGAATGCTAATTAAACACATTCCCACCGGTCTAGAACCTTTTGATTAAAGAGTTATTTTGACTAGTGGGATCCGGGTGAAAGAAAGGCAAGGTTGTGAATGTAGGAGGTGACATTGAGCGGCTTGGATTGACCCAGCAGCAAATGCTGCAATTGCATTGAAACATAGGGGAGGAAGACTTGAGGTGACGAGAAGATATTTGAAGCTGTGATCAGTGTAGAGGAGAGAGAAAATTGAGAAAATGGATGTGAGGAGTGCAGAAAAAATGGTGCACGGGGGAGCCTAATACCATTATGGCCCCCCGTGTGATTGAGGTCAGAGACGACGAAGAGGTGCAGAGATTAGAGAAAATGAAAAAGGACATGTTGGACAGGTTGGGAGTCAAGGCCATGCTTTAAGTCGAGATGGGACAATTGTGATCGCAAAGAAGACAAATGATCAGGAGATGTGGGAAATTAAATGCTTTGTGAGGAGTCCAGGTGAGATGAGAGTACGGGGCGACACACAGCGTTGTATTTTTAGTTTTTTTCATGTAGCAGTATAACTGAAACTGAAATTGAGTTTGCTTCTACGGACGGCACACAGCATCTGAGGACACGCGAGTGTACAGGTGTTGTTACAATTTGTCTCATATTTTATTGAATGACCTAAAGAAAACCCAAAATGGAGTGAATTGGATTTTTGTATTTCCCCTCACGGCTACAATTTTTCACTTGATGTATATCAGGTTTGCTACATCAGCAGTGGGAAGATGAAATGCTGCCATCTTCATTTATATGTTTTTTTTTCTCCACTCAAACTGAGACCTGACATTAACCATCCCTGTGTGTAGAGACTCTTCACAACTCTGGGTTCGTGCCACATTATTAATAATGCACCGCATTAATAATGCACACGTTTTCCATCAGTTGGAGAATCAACATTAGGGCTTTGGCTCTATGATAATGAAGATATTATCTGACTTTTTTTCGTGGATATTTATTGTAATATACATTACTTTGTCTCGGGTAAGACACATATGTAAGCTGTTAAAGGGCTTGGGGCGGCGTGTTTGTGTCTTTCTAATGCCTTTGTCCACTCAAGTGTGATCAGCCACTGTCTAATAACGTCTATTACTGCTCATGCCCAAGCTCTTTCCATATCCGTCCATTGGGTTGCTCGTGGATGTGTGTATATATATAAAGTTCCCTTTATGCACAAGTGTGTATGAGTGAGTGCCTCTCTCAGAGCTGGAGGCTTTTAATCTATTAAAGCCTGATCCTTAAACACTAATCAATGCACCCTTTTATATTTCCATTACAGTGCAGAGGGAAAGCATAAAAATAAAGCATGACCATGGAGCACAGTAGTGACCACAGAACGCCGAATCCCCGCGGTTATTGAATACACTCTGCGACATTTGCCTTTTTTGAGTCAAAAACGGGGGGTTGCGAGGCTGCGCGGCGATGGATTCTTTTCAGTGTTTGTTATTTTCACGCACATTTAGTGTCATTTTTCCTCCGATTAAATTGATTTCCGCTCTGATTTGGCAGCTGCTTCCCTTCAGTAGTGCTGTGTAGTCATAACACTATCCGTTCACTATCATCAACTTGACTGAAGGTATTTGTTTTGAAAGGTTTGTTTTGATTTGGTCTGGTATATTTTGTATTTCTAAAAAAAAAAAAAAGTCACACCATTTTGCTTCCGCTGTCGGCACACATTCAGTTGTTGAAGCTAATTGCAATTTTGGTTTTATTTTTGGGCATTGGTAAGGTTAGCATAGCTGATTTTGCACTCACCAAAGACAGTTCCTGAGAAGGGGGGGGAAACAGTGAAGCACTAGAACTTTTGACAGGCCTAGAAACAGCAGTCAGAGTATAAGACAAGTTATAAGACAGGTTTGGTATATTTAAAGAAAAATAGGAAACTATGCAGACATGAATTGTCAATAAAATCCCTTTTTGGAACACGAAAACAGTCTGTATTTGACAGTTGAACCATGGGTACATTCTACAATTCATTATTTTCTTATTCAGGCACACTGAACTACCTCGGGGGGGTTTATTTAAAACATGTATCATTGTTGGCCCTGATCACATTTCTTCCCCCACTCTGACATTTTCCCAGCTCTGGGCAATTAGTTCTGCGAAAGCAAATTACCCATTCTACAACAAACAGAACTGAGATTTAATAAATCAGAGTCATCAACAGACGCATGAAATTCCCCTTTCCATTTAGCCAACCAGTAAACAGAATAATGAGCATTTGCCTGATAAAAAAAACAAATAAATAAAATAAAACTCTTCAATTTATCGGGAACGCTCAAGGAATGGAGTCAAAGTGCTTGTTCAAAATGTGACTTTTACAACTGGGACTGTCTCATCTGCGTCTTTTACAATTAACCTGACACCTCCCCCTTACATTTTGACACATAATTCCCTGAGCTTGCATGAGAACCTCTGCTTTTCTGTGCATCGTCTCCGTTAGCAGACTCGTGTCCTTGCGCCCCCTCTTTTCGTATTCTTTTAAATGTAGTGCTTCTCACTTGCAGTCTTGCATCACGCGTTGCCTTTAGACCTTGTGTGTAATCAGTGCTATAATGCACACTGTAGCCTCCAGCTGTCAGGAGAGAACATCTTCAAGCCGCCATGCAGCTGACAATGCGCCCTCCCGTTTAAGGGATGATTTACAGCAAATGAGTGCAGTGCAACAGGAAGCCACAGTTGGCCCCCTACCCCCATTTAAACCCACTAAATTGACAGTATTTACTTCTTCTCGGCGCACACTTTATTAGCTGTGTCTGCTTGTGTACATGTCCCTCAACCCCAATTAATTTAGTACTCTTAAGTGGCAGATTTGCAGTAGAGTGTGCTAGCCTTTGAAGCATGCTTTATTAGCGTTGCCTGGGTAACCTGCACCAACACCCACCCCCTACACCCCATTTCACTGCCACCCCACACGCCCCCCCTCAGCTCCAGCATGCACGTGAGCACATTTGTTTAACTGCATTTAGCCAACACTGTTTTCTCTGCAGGAGTGTACGTATGTTGTGTTTTTTTTTTTTCTCCGCTCCACTGCGGTAGTTTATTAGCGATGTCTCCTTTGATAGTTAGTGTGCACGCTTGATTATGGCTGAAAGGGAGTGGGCTGGGCGCTGGGCCGGAGAGGAAGTCTGCCTAATGATATTAACAACATCCTTTATTGGGTATCTACTGCAGACGGAGGGAGGAGGGGGAATAGAGTGATGGAGAGGGGAGAAAGGGGGCTGAATAAGGGGAAATGGGGGAGAAAATGTAAGGTTAATCAAAGAAACATTTTGTGGAGGCATGTGTGTTTTTCTCATCCTGCCTGGGGATTGAACAGGAAAATAAGGCAGGGATCAATAAACAGGGATGCAGAGGAAAAAACAAACGGAATGGAATTACGAGGGGGAAGGAGAATCCCCCGTACGACTGACCTTGACCCAGTGTCACAATGGCAGATATTCTCACTCTGTCTTATAGATATTATACAGAACTTATACACTCCCCTCTGTGCCCCCTTTAATAGAAACGTTACAGTTGCATCACCAAAATTGCCTAGCAACCATGTCTGGCTCCATCGTGGAGGTCCACCGGGGGATTAGCGGTGCAAAAAAATAATGGCTAAGTGCCCGAACAGCAGGGAAGTAAATACCAGAGATACCTCCAAAAATGATTAAAAGTAACAGTGTGTCGGTGTTAATGTCAAAATATTTGTCTTTAAGAGAGTGTAATGATGTAAAGCAAGTTCTGCGGCTTATACTCTTAACACCTGACACCTCATGATCAGCACTTGTATAACAATAATAAGGCTTTATTTCCTTGATTTCATCTTTCAATTCATAAAGCCAACAGAATTTAATCTGTGTTCGGCGGGTGATTAAAGTCATTGTGTTCAAATACTGATGTAAAGCTTAGAAGAGAGGCTTTGACATCAACTGAATTGGCTGGGGTTGCTTATGGAACCTGACAACGTATTCTTACAGACGGTTTAGTTTGAATTTGGTAGATATGAGTCTACATATTCAGTAGGATAAAGTATTGAGGGGGTTCACAGCAGTGACAACCACATGTTTATTCACAACCAGGAGGAATTTGTATTATATCGTTATCCTTACATGCTATAAATTTGAATATGGTATTAATTGTTTTGCTTCACTATCACGTACAGTTGTTCCTTTTGTCAGTTTGAAATTGTCTGTCAGTTATGCAGCTCGACTTCACATGAAACGGGTGAAAGGAAAAGCCTCAGATTTGGCGAATGGAGGTGGATTATTTCATAATCAGCTCGTTCTTTTCTTTTCTTTTGTTCTATGAATATGCATTTTATCTGTATGTATTATCTATAATGTGCACATTATAGATAATATGAGCTATTGTCAGCGATGCTGAGAGTTGTCTCTCACAGTGTTTCCCGAACTTCCTACACTGGGAAGTAATAAATTATTTCCAAGAAGTGTTTGGTAAATGAATTAAAACATACTTAGCTAGAATGTTGGGAAAATTGTACAGTGGACTGGGTTTTAGTGACACAAGGACCCGTTTCATGATATTATTGAACTTTCAAACAAACTAAAAATGTGTCATCAAAGCAGGTTGTGCAGTTACATTTGGAGAGGTCATTTGCATCACGCATAATTCTGCCATTAGTCAACCTTGAAGCTTGTTTTCGCTCCATTCAAACGCCCCGAACGCACACTCTCTTCAGAAATTGATTTACCACTTCCTCTGAAGCGAATGAAACGAAAAGGTGAAAAACATCACGGCAGACTTCTGTGTTTACCTGTGAGCAAAACAGCGCGTCGAGCATTCAACGTCGAGGGCTGATTTTAGGCCAGCGAGAAACGCTTACACAGAACAACACATGTCGACAGATGCGGCGAAGGCGCAGGATTCTACCGCGGCAACGTAAACACGCGCTGAACAATCACACATGCGTGTCCTCGTTCACACACAGACACTCGCACGCAGACACCCATTGACAGGGCGTTGATTGTTAAGCATGCGGCACCGATCCCCGTCTCCCACTAACACCCAGCGAAAGCTGTCACCTTGAGAAGCCTCGCTCAGCACCCAAAAATGTCAAGGCTGGCAATTTCCTCTATTTACCTTGGCGAGGTGCCTGAGGTCCCGTACACATCCCAGATGTGTGCGATTGTGCGCAGGAATGTTTATTTGTCTGTTATGCGGGCGCATTTGTCTCCATAAAATTGACTCCGACTGTGTGTGCCTTTGCAGTTTGTCTGTCTGAGGTCTTGCATGTGTGCGTGTGCCTGTGTGTGTGTTTGAGAGAAACACATCCAGACAGAAACAGATAGATAAACTCATCCCTTTGCACCGGGTCTCTCCGTAAGCTGTGTCAACATCTCTCTGCACCTGTGGCTAAGCAGCTATCGCACGACTCATAAGCAGTCAGCAGCCACACGGTCACACATTTGGAACTCCCTAAAACCGTAAAGTCTTAGCTCTCAAAAAGCTGTGGGTGTTCAGCCGACAAGGTCACGGTGTCATCGCAGAGACAAAATTGGCCCACAGACGTTTACACAAACACACACTACAGGCGTAAACGAACTGCGGCGACAACATTTAAATAAAACGCATCTCAGTGTCCCGCCTACGCTGCTGATACTCGCATTCACAGTGGTGTCACATTCACTGACACGTAATGACAGACGGGCGCACATTATGTCACCTACACACGCTGAGACACCCACTGGTCTGTCAGAGCTACAGTATCATTTGTCTTCCCTCAGGATCTTGATCTTGCCCCAGGTGGAAAGTGAATGTGCATAGCTGCTTGTGTGTGTGTGTGTGTGTGTGTGTGTGTGTGTGTGAGAGATATAAAAAGCGAGAGGTTAACTTATCTTTGACACGGAGCCAGGAGAAGAAAATGGCGCCTTATCAGGGAGAACTAAAAAAAGAAAAGTCGAAATAACCTCCCACACTGTAAATAACTCCAGTTTCTATCTGTGTGTGGTGCGTATCGTGTGCATTAAGAGCCTTTTCACAGTGCCCGTGAAAATCACCTACAGAAACCCCAGCATTTTATATAAATATGGAATCAACGCTGGCAAAAAACAGCCCTGGACACGCGCGTGTACACTGGCTGCCGGAAGCGCACCACTGTTCTATGGCCAACAAATTGATGCGTGGTGGATAAAAAAAACCTCCAAACACCAGCTGAACACACCATCTGTTTCCCTGCGATCTCACTCATTAGGGACAGGTATTTTCATTTCTTTTTTTTATTCCCCTTTTCATGTTGTGGGCATTTCTATCACTCATGCCGTGTTGCTCCTATTGTCATTTGTCTTTCTCGTATTGAGTCCCATCATCCTTGTTGCTGCTTATTTATGTCTATCCTCACAGATTGTTGAGCAGATCTGATTTGAAATCAGCGTTTTATTGATCTAACATATGCGGCCTGCATTTTTAAAACATATTTCATGAACACAGTCTCACGCTGAACGCTGTGTCCAAAACCCTGTAGGTGATTGCTGCTACTGCTGTGTTCATTATGCTTTTTTTTTTTTTTTTTGAAAACATTTGAAAACCAATGGACCCGTCAGCAGTGAGCCCAGAGGCAACAGTCATGCTAGCCTTCTGCCATTTCGGCTTCCAGATGCAACCTTTACATGCTCCATCTGTGGCTCTGATTGCTCTCTGCAGCCACCTGCAGTGGTGCCAACTCTGACAGGCTCAACCGCAACTAGTCTCCTCTAAACACATTTTTATTGGTTACTTATGTCAGTACCATTACTGTATGTGTGTGCTTTATGTGTGTTCCCAAGCTCTCTGGACTTTTATTTTGAAAAGGGGCAGCTGGAGGATTAACTGATTCACATCAATCTTTATCTTTACACTGGATAAAGCCAAATCTTTGATGTGAGATATTTTTTGTCACCCCATTAGTCAACAGCAATAAAAACAAGTCTATTTTTAGGGAGGAAACATATTCTTTAACACCGAGCGCATCGCAGACATGTGCGTAGTTACGCGGCGGTTTGTGCTATCGGAAAAATCCCAACAGTTTCTGAAGACTGAGAGGTTGCACGTCAAAACCCAACGGTAATTAAAAAAACGGTTATTACGGTAATTTCACTTGCACTGTTGCAGGAAGCTGGCTTTTTTTGACATACAGTAAATTGTAAATAAATAGATAAACTGCCAGATATTGAAAGTTATTCTGGAAAAAATGGACAAAAGCACTTTCCTGGTCCTTTTATGGTTAAATTAAGCAAAAAATGATAGATTTTAGGTTAGATTTTTAAGAGGCTTAGGTGTTAAAGGGTTAATGAAAATGAGATAGATATAGTAAACCCTTGTGTGAAACCCGTCTGACTACAGATCTGTGTCTGTTACTGAGGCTGAGCTTTCTGGCTTTGACAATTTTTTAGTTTAATTGAAATCTACAGATACAAATAAACAAAAGTGTGAGATGGACGTTTTCTGCCCATTAGTCCAAAAAGATGTAATAAGTTCTGTGTTAGGAAAATAAAGCGTATTGGCCAGATTGCAGTGAGCCATCGCTCATGTTTACACAATTTGTAAACACACGCGTGCACACATGTGAAAGGGAGAACATGTGAAATGCGTTGGCGCGCGCGCCCGTGTGTCAGAAGCAGATTGGATTTCACTGTGAAGGCATGTTGAACAGTCGCTCAATTTCCTGCCCGACGTCCAGTTTTCCCTCCCCATGACAAATTCCTCGATTTCCTCGCAACACATTCCTGATGCATTATTGGTCACGGACATTATATGGTCCCACAAATTTCTGTCTCTCAGAGTCTGGGAAGTATCGAATTGCATGTGAGTTTACGCAAGCAAGGAAAAGAGAAAGAAAGAAAGAGTAGTTGTGAGCCAAAATGTTAGCCACTGGTTGGGGAATTATATATTGTCTTGGTTTTTTTTTACAACCAGGCTATTACTGTAAAAAAAAAAAAAATCAACATTTTTTATCTCCAGAACACTGTGGGACTGAACGCGGCGAATTAAAATACAACTCGTCTGATCCCGTCGCAGTCTATTTAAGCAGATAAAAAGACTTAAAGAATATATTCTGTAGGCCTTTCGTCTATAAACAATGTCCTTTAATGAGATTGAAACCAGAGGGAGAGCATTATCTGTAAAGAATGAGTGGATGTTTGTAGTGGCAGTGGGGGAGCTGACATTGCTTGAGGCGTCCATATTGTTGAGGAAAGTTAAGGAGGTTTAGCTCAAGTGTGAAATCCATATTGAGGCCCTTCGGTTATGCTCGACTTGATGAGATGCGTGCGTGTGTGTGTGTGTGTGTGTGTGTGTGTGTTCTTGCATCTGTCTGACCATGCTTGTGTATGCACATGCACACAAATGTGTCATAATGAGTGCATTACCATTGACTGTGCACTTGTACAAGTGCGTCGCACTGGCATTCCCATTTAAGTGTGTGTGGTATAATTCATTACCCTCCGCTGTGGCATAAATCCACAGAGTGGTAGCTCAAATAGACAGAAACGTAGGGGGAAAAAAGTCCATATGGAACTTATCTTAAGCGGCCATATTTCTTCATTACTAGGAGCAATTTGTTTTAATTGCCTACTTAGAAGTAATATGGCCTCAAACTGGCTTCTTTTTTTTTTTCCATAAAACCCCAAAATGAAATATGAGAATGCATATTAACTGCAGTGATTATGTTATAATAATCAGAAAATTGAGTTGTCAAGACTGGAAAGCCTCTTAAAGGCGGTTGTAACACAGCGTATGTGTGTGGGTGTGGTAGGAAGTGAGGTTGCGGTTACATGGTGGATTTCGCTGTCAAATTTTCCCACTTAAACTTTTTTTACGTATAGAAAATGAGGACATGCTGTCGTTTTCTACATTTCCACCTGTTCACACTATAATTTGAGGGCTCATGTGGGGAAAAAGAAGAAAAGTATGTTATTAGTTAAACAGAGACTTTTACCAAGAAGTGCAAATGGTTTTAATAAAATATAATTGGGAACCCTTTTTTATTTGGGAAGACCACACAGATATTTGGTTGCTCTGAAAACAACCTCAACGCTCCACGCCTTTGATTGTGATCCTCAGTGACTTGATTACATCCCATTATTTTCTGCAGATTTTTCCACGCCGCACATTCATCTTGCAAATCACCTGTTCTACCGCATTGCTCTGTGACATGGTGCCGAACCCTGCTCGGCGCAGCCATTGGAGGAATGGTAAATTGTGGCCATTAGGGATGCACATGGTCGGCGACAATACTTAGCTAGCCTGTAGTATTCAAATTATGATTGATTGGTATTGAGGGGGGCCCCCAGTATAGCTTCTCCACACCATTACTCCACCAGCAGCAGCCTGGGCTGTTAACACGAGACCAGGACGGGCCCATGGATTCAGGCTGTTGATGCCAAGTTCTGACCCTACCATCTGTAGCCTCAGCAGACCAGACTCGTTTAGTTCTGGTGGACCTGTATCTACTGCAGACTGACATTTCCAGTTCTTGGTTGAAATCTGCCAGCTTGAACCAGTTTGACCATTCTCTTCTGACTCTCAATCCACTGACCTCCTGCTCCACTGTATGCCCTTTCTTGAGTTTTTTGGTTTTTACAACATTGTCAGCAGTTTACAATCTTGACAATGTTAAGATTTCAGAAAGTACTCAGTTGTGACAACGTTTCACAGTCGTGAAGGGCCTCAACTCTATCTGTGTGATTTTCTGCACTGTTCTTTTATGACTGGCGAGCCACCTGCAGACACGAGTTCGTAGCTGTAATTACAAATATGTTGGCCTACCGAATACTGCATATCCCCCGGGGGATAATTCCTAAAAAGCGGCATGCCCATGCCCTCTTCAGCATGTACCACATTCTAGTTAATTAGTTCAAGATAATCCCAACTCTACTTTGCTGCAGTCTTAATACCAATGTATATGAACACATCTCACATGCTGAGTCAGAGTTCCCCGAGTGGCTTGTGCTCCAGGCTAATTTTGCTGATAAATGGCTCTTGAGTGAAGCTCATGGTGAGCAAATGAATCGACGATGCACGGATTCCTTGTTTGACATCATAGTAAAATGTCCGTGCCTCAAAATGTGTCATTGGATAGACGAGCCAGAATTAGATCAGTTTTAAAGGCAAAATGCATGATGGGCTATGTCAAAAAAAATAGAGAAGATTTTGTATATCTTTTAAAAACGTTGCTAGGAATAGTTGAAAATTACGATAGGAACAAATAACTAAGTGCATTTTTTCCTTTCAGCTCTCTGTTGTTTGACATTGCTCATATTAGGCTGCTAATGTACCCAAGGTTCCAGCAATTACCTTTTCATACATAATAGTGTTGTTAAAACACAGTGTATGTACGTGCACAAAAGATAAACTCTGTCAGGATGGATTATGAATATTACTGCGATAAAAACACATTTTTTTCCCCCCCCTAACAGTGATTCTCACCGTGCTCGGGGCCGTGCTTGACTTAGCTCTTCCAATCATTTCTCATGTGCAAGAGGCTTTTAAGCTCCATGTTCAAAAGACTGGCATAAGGGATTCTCAGGGGGCTGTGACACTCCCATTAGGAATACGATTTCCACAATAGCATTAACTTAGAAACACACACCAGCTCTGTAGTCTCCCCGCTCGCAGCGGCAGATTGTGCTTGCATTGTACCCGAGATGTCATTTTTCTTGACTGGATTTTGAGTCACAACTTCCCAACATGTGAAAACTTCTGGAATTTAAGTGGTCAAGAAAACAGCGAAGAGCCTGTCTGTGTCATTTGAAATGCAAATGCCTGCGCTTTAAACTCGTTCTCAGCTTTCCTAAATGAGCGTGGATTGGCGGCGGTGTGGCAGTGCGCTGCATTCGCGTGAACCGTGGTTTTTAAAATGGATTTTCTCGAGGACACAATGGGCTGCATGATAGATTTCCATGTTTCTTGACTCCAAGCAATCCTCCTAATCTCATTTGCAAAGACAAGGCAGACATAGTTCATTATTTAAGGAACAGAACACACCTGTGGCGCATTTTGTAGAATTACATTATCAGTGGGCGTGTGGGAGGCTGACATCAGTCAATTGCCAATCAAATCAGCTCCCTCTAATTCCCTTTAAAAGCCGTGCACTCTCTGCCATGAGGCACTGACAGTTTGATTATGTAATGTCCAGGCCAAATTCTCCTAAGAGGAAAAGGTGGACGTCTGAATACTCTCGTCTTAGAGGTGCAGAGTTATAAGACACAAAGCGCAATACCTAAATATAAATACAACAAAGGCCTCCAAGGGGCACATGATGTTTACGTTACGACGATGAGATCATTGTAATGTTCTGTTTTTAACACAAATTGAAACATTAAGACTTGTTGTGTTGAAGTGCAGCTGCTCTTGTGCATCTTGAGGTGAAAAATGAGAGCCTGGCTACCAAATATTGCTTAAAGGAATACTTCACCGATTTGCATTTAGCTTTGTAGTACTAGAATACGGGTCGTATTAAAAAAAAAATTACGTTTCCCAACCACAATTTCCCCCTGAGCTGAGAAATTCATTTATTTATTTGTTACATGCCCTCCAGTGACACTTGGTCCTGTTAGCGTAACTGTTAGCAAAGATGGCGGACACTGTTTACATTGAGGTCCTGTGTCTATAAAAGTGTGGAATTAGCGTTTGCAGTTTCAAGCCAAAAAAAAAAGAATGAAGATATATTTCGACTCAGGGGAAACTGAGGTTGGGAAGCACAGTTTTTCAAAAATACTAGCCCTATTCTAGTAATACAAAGCTAAATGCAAATGGGTGAAGTATTCCTTTAAGTGTTGCACTTGTAGACCTGAGTCATACATTTTCTTTTGCTTCGTGTCTCACTATGCTTTTCCATATGCGCATACATGCCCACAGTTCCACTCAGGCTAAAATTAGCGTCTGTAGAGATTCACGTACATTCTCACAATCCATTTCTCACTAGGACTTCACCCCCATGCACTTATCTTTTTTAAGTGCATCATCTTTCTTTTTTTTTTTAACATAATGCTTTGTTTTAACTAGGCTGTATTTACTACTTTGCTCTTAATGGTTTAGGTATTTATTGTATACTAATTTCTGCTGAGTGACATTTTTAATTTTCCATGTTTTTAACATGATGAATGACAGCATTGAAGTGAACCCACTCGTATGTCCTTGTATTTTTTGAATACTGAGTTATACATGAGTGGGTACCAGAGGACCTCTTCGCATAACCTTAAACACGTGTCCATGGTTACCGTCGTCTTTGCTGTCTCGATTTTACCCAAACGCAAGACGCTAGCATACCACCAACTTGAAACTGTTGTGCTGCAGAGAGCATGCACAGGCGTGGAGGACAGTCCACGAAATGTGAAATTCATTAGAGTTGTGTGAGCCAGTAATCATCCTAAAAATCTTAATGTCCTGTTACCATATTGCCAATTAAAACCAAGGCACAAGTTTCCTTGTGTCAAAGCCTGTGAAGACAAAAGAAGCCACCAAAACAAAGCCTCTGCTGAGTTGACTCTCGCTGGAATCAAATAAAGAATGCTTCATTGAACTGTGGCCTAAGTGGCTCACTGATGACGATTATGGAGCAGAAATAGATTTCACAGAAATTGCAGCATCTTGAGATGAAACCAATTTTACTGGTGTACAAATGGCAATTTTTTTTATTTGCTGTGTCATTAAGGCTTGATTGAATGCACACTGCAAAGGAATACAAATCTAAATGTGGCACATTTAGATGAAACTCCATTTAAGAAGATATTTAATTTGCTCATTGTTGCCTAATTTTGTCACAAATAAAGATCACTCGCCGGCTGCTCATGGCCAATGTTGTCGGTTCAAAAAAAGGGTGCTCTGTTGCATTTGAATCTGACAAAGCAGACGGAAAATGATTCTTACTGCTGTCTCAGAGGTGAATGGAGATCCTCTTTTTCTTTTTTTCTCCCTGCTCAAGATTCGAGCGATAAAATTGAAAAGCGGAAGAAGTGCCCTCTGTCTGAACAAATTGCCCTCGCTGTTGATGCTAGTGTCGTAAAGACAAATGAATATGGTCTTTCTATGTTAATGGTTGAGTAGTTTTCCTTCAACTGCTATTCAACGTGACTCCATCTGATAACCACAGCAATTTGCTGCTGCCTCCGTTGTAAAGAAGTGTCCAAATTGTCAAAGCACTCTGTGCCTGTTTTGTTAAAGTAACTTTTGATTCAGTGAATATACGGTATGTGTAATAGAATATTATACACTGAGGTGCATCGTGGTGCCCAGTGTACCCTTGCAACCCTCGGAGGATAAGTGGTATACATGATGGATGGATGGCGTTATATATTGCGATATTTCCACTTGTGTACTTCCACTGACAACCCAGTCAGAGTAAACGAGCCGAACCATAATCAGATAAGACTTTTGGCTTCACATTTTGCGGTGAGAATTACCCAGAAATAGTGGAGATCGGAGCTGAATGTAGCTGAGAGAAAGTGTTAAAACTAAGTAAAAAGCACTCACTCTGCATGTTCTGATTGCCCCCATTTAAAAGAACTTAAATTAGTGTGCGTATGCAGAGATTGTGTTTTGCACAGCAAGCTTTTAAATGTTGTGAGAGACTTTATTGATCCACAGGAACATTAAGAGCACAGATACGGATTCAGGCATGTAATACAGTATGTAAGTGTCCATGCGTCGGTCATGCGTGTGCCTTTTGTGTTACTTAAATATAGCTGAATCCGCCTTTTAAATATGTATTTGCACATTACTTATATCTAGACCCTTTATGCACAGTGAATGGGGCCACTCCCATTAAAATGGATGATTAAATTGATGACATCATGACACTTTGATGATGTGCTTGAACTCAAACGAGTCTCTCCACCTCCACCTATAGTGCAGGTATTGTTTTTAAAACAATTAGTTGCTAGAGACACGAGGAGTATGCTAATTCTGCCAAATATTCCAGTTATAACATCATTGATATTCTCTAACTGTCACGTGTGATGATGTTGCAGGAACGTGTTCCTCAGTCGAACAATCAACGTGAGACAACGTTTGTCTGTGTGTTTACATATCTGTTACACCCTGCGTGTTCTGTTGCTCTGTTTCATCCAATGCCACGATTACAGCAGTAGTTAAGTGTAAATTAAAGGGATGTTGACCCGCTTAATAGATGAGATACAGGATCTCTTCAATTAACATATTGAAGTAGAGAAATGGCTGCACATATCAGCAGGTTGCCATTACAGAGATGTAAATTGAGTAGCCCGGGGGCAAGAAGCTGTGATGGAGCTGCAAAAGCTGTGATACGAGTGAGTGGAAAATTAGCATGGGCAACATATACTGGGGTTTGTGAGTGGTAAATAACAAGAGGCTGCAGCTGAATGTAGTACAATTTGAGGTAAAGTTAAAGAAACAGAAACTGTGGCAGAGTTCACAAAAGCGGTACTTGTTCGGCAGAAGAGAGAGAGGGAAGCAGATAGAGATATGAGAGGAGTCAGGCCACCAGATGGTCTAATGACCACAGGAAATATTACAGCTGGCAACCGCTCATCGACATTAATGACACGAGTCATTTAAGAGCTCTGAGATGAGCCCATGTGTGCATGTCTTCCTGTGGGTGTACGTGTGGCACATATGACTGTACTTGGAAGGTCATGAAGACCTTCTAATTATTGTTTAATGACCTGAAGGCAAGGTCTATGGACATTTGTGACAAAAAAAAGCTCTGGGTCATTTGGGCAAGGTTAATGTTTGCATTTATTCTCACCATTTTGGTCAAATTTAGTTTTCATGTGTGGTCCATGTGTGACATTTAGGCGGGTTTTATTTAATAAACGACCCATAATATGTTTGTGTAAGTGTATAATGTGTTGTTTTTGTGTTTTTGTGGAAGCTCAGAATGATTCTTTCTTTTTCCTGGCGAAGGCCACTGTAGTGCCCTCATGTGCTTATAAATGGAGGGGTGAGCATAGGAGTCCTCCGT
Source organism: Solea senegalensis (assembly GCF_019176455.1). Lineage (NCBI taxonomy): Eukaryota > Metazoa > Chordata > Actinopteri > Pleuronectiformes > Soleidae > Solea > Solea senegalensis. The sequence goes on from NW_025322513.1 coordinate 93,701, forward strand.
TTGTCCTCACCATTGTGTGTCCCTAATTCTTACTCACTGACCCTTTAAAGCTAAAAATGCTAATACAACAAAATACATTATCCAGTAGCAAATGTCAGTGGCTTCGCAAATTTACACAAATTTTACTTGTTGATTTTAAATGTCAGGAGCCCGTGTCTGCAAATGTTACGCTGAGCAACAGGAAGCCATCCTCACAGTCCTTTTAGAAGCGATTATTGGCCGGTTTGTGCTATTAGTTTTATTTACCGCCCCTCTGTCGGAGTGTAAACAAACTCATAAAAAGAAAAATGTTTGCAAACAATCTTTTTCATTTTGGGATTTATAAGTTGTCTCTAGTTAGCGCTAATTAACTCCTAAGTAGGGGTAGGAATCACAAGGTACCTCACGATATGTGGTTCATGATACCAATAATATCACGATACAGCCATTCTGATACATCGCGATATCTGTCTAACTGAAAAAAAACAAACGTCGTTGAAAAGTTAATGTACAGGATGAGTAAGGATGACGATACAGTGTGAGCTATTTGGCTGTTGAAACTGTAAATATTATGTATTGTCATTGTTGGTACTGGTGTGTCATTGATCAAAACTGACGTAGGCAACGCCGCAGATGCTATTTGTGTTTTGTTTACTTGAACTTTACTTTTCAGAAAAGTCGATAATTGGAAAATGTTAGCATTGTTGCCATTTCCCCCCCCTTCCAAACGCTCTTCTAATGATGATAAAGCCGCCAATGTCAGGTGACTTCGGTTGACATTTGACTGTGTTATTTACTCTCTCGCGTCACGGTGGACCAGTGCGCCAAGGTTAGGGCTGACGTCGCTAGAATGAGCCAAAAACAGTGGCTTGAGTCATATAAAAACAATGTGGTCGTGAGTCCATGCAACCCCGCGCTATAAATGTGATTAACTGCTCGATCAAAGCTCATGTTTCGCTGAGCTAATACTGTTCTGCTGCTGCCAACAGATCTGCAGTATTCTCTTGAGTAGCCTTCCACATCACATAGAGAAGTGTCATGCCCACGTTCACACCTACAGGCAATTTAAAGTTGCCAATTAACCTAAGCTGCATGTCAGGCAGCTGGAGTTCACGCGGGGGCAGGGGCGGAGATGCTAACTGCTCTCCTTCATGCATTGACTGTAGAGGTGCACAGCAGGGACACATTGTGAGGTGGTGGCTGGGGCACCACTGTGCCGCTTGTTTCAAATGAATGTATGATGTAAATGTAAAGATGGCGCAAACTAATCTTCAAAACTGTCCCTGTGGAATTCTTCCTCCTCTTCTCATACAAACTACTCCCTACTCTTCTTGTTCTCCTCTGCTGCTCTGACTTAAAGTTGTTTAATGGCACTCCTGGACAATGCAGACAATAAATCAACTGCATTTATGTACGGTGTACAGTGGGTTGCTCTTCCTCACACTCGTCTCAATCTCTCTCTCCTGCCTCTCTATATTTCCCCTTCCTTCTTCATTCCCTCCCGCCTCTTTTATCTCCCTCTCACGGGTCTACATGAAATATTCTGACCAGCCTCCTACAGTGAACACATAATTAGAAACCACTGAACCGTGGCTCCAACACGGGGGCTTTTCGCCTATCTGTTTAGGGAAGGTGAGGTTCAAGAGTGGGAGGGCGAGCGGCGTGTGGGGGTGCTGTAAAACATCTTCATGGTCAAAATACTGCACTGGCTTGAAATGGCGGTGTTCTAATATACTTTTAGATAGATAAGAGGAGTGGGTGGATGAGGAAGAATGGATAAATGGATTGATTGATGGGGCATGAGGGAGCAGGGAGAGGGGAGGATGGTGAGATGGAAAGAGAGAGAGTTATGACTCGTCTCCATTAGCTAGGTTTTCCACTGCTAGGGTTCCTTGTTTCATCACCGTTCAAGACTTGGGTTTGAGTCTTGTGTCATGGCATGGAGCCGTCACTCGATCTCTCTGAAATGATAATTCTGACATAGCTGAAAATGTAACGTCCACTTTACCTTTTCATGACGTCGTTGTGGTGCTTCTGACTCACTTTGGTCAAATGAGACGATGACATCACTCAATGACCTTACTATTGTGGTCTAAACACTTTATTCGGAACCCTTAGAACCCTTCTTGCCTTACTATCATTTCAAACCAGTCCGGTCATTCTCCTCTGACCTCGGGCATCAACAAGGCATTTTTGCCCAGAGAACTGTCACTCACTAGATATCATCTCCTCTTCTCCACCATTCTCTCGAGGCGTCGGCTAGATACCGGTCCCGAGATATACTGCGGTGTTAAAAAGACACAGTATCAAAAATCTTTCCGTCATTTCATGCCGATTCTCAGTTTGATTCAGGGATTCTTGACCATGTCTGCAGTGGCTGCCGTGAGATTGTCTGAAGAGACATTTGCGTCAATGAGCAGTTGAACTGGAATACCTAATACAAATGGCCAGTGAGTGTGTTGTATTATGAGGCCATCGTGTGACCTTGTCCCAGACTATGACCTGTGCCGCACACTGGCCGCTTGTCAAGCCACTGAGTGAGTGAGTGTGTGTGCCTGTAATACGTGGCCATGGTGTGACTTTTACCTGACTTTGTCCCCGTGCAGCTTTATTATGTTGTCATGGCGTGACTAGCTAGTTATGGTTTGTGCTGACGGCTTATTAGGCGTATTAGGAAAGGACAGAGGAGCCTTTGGGACAGTTTTCATCACCAGTGTGTCCTTGTAACCGCACACACACACTCTTTCACACGTTGTCACACATGATGCCGCACACACACACACACACACACACACACAAATGAAATCCCATATATGAGGACATATACACTGTCTCACACACACATACTCGCATGTGCATGCACCCTTTTTTTTTTTTACGAGTCCTCCCCTTCGGCTATAACAGGAAATGAATGTCCGGCAGCTAAGGCTGTTAATTAACATTTATGGTCGTAGATGACCGGCTGGCTCTCACAGTCTTCATGTCACAGCGATGAGGGTATAAAAATCCAATCTCTGTGCCTGACTGTCCTCCAAAGTAATGATGCCACATCATGATCTCGATTCGTCTCATCGTATTAATCTGCCGATTCCCTTGGGACACTTGTTATGTATATACCATAAATGTTCAGATGTTAGTTTGCTCTATTAAAGTGTTATTAGTCGGTGCACGTGTTGAATTAATGTTAAATTTTGTTTTTTATCCTCTTTTAAAAAAGAAGTTTGGGATTTTGCTGTCTTCCAAAATCACTCTTGGAGTAGAATTGCAGTCTGTTTCCAACTTACATACGACATCATGTTTCAATGATTGTCGCCCACTCCTGCACATAGTTAAGCCCCCCTCGTGTGTGTGTGTGTTTAGTGTACACACAAAACAACACACAGAAATAACCACCTGAGTCAATTTCCGCAACAGGCCCCAAACACCTATCTGCCAGTCTCCTAATAGTGTTCTGCCCATGTCTGGCCTTTTTTCCCCCGGCCAAAGGAAACGTGTGTTGATGTCACTTTGTGTGTGTATGTGTGTTTACAGTCTGACTGCCACAGATAAGGTGGCAGTTATCTTATCGCGCCGAGCCAACCTACCCTAAACCTGCACAAACCACAGGTGTTGCCACTCACTGGCTTTCCCCCAAGCATCCTCTCATTTTCATGTCAGTTTCACACTGTTCTGCTCTCTCTAAGTCGACGCCCCGCCCCTCTACTCTACCTCTATCCCTCCCTCCGTTTGATCAGCAGTTAAGCCCAGTTTAGTCCAGTTTTGCTCCTTTGTGTTCCCTTCATCCCTCTCTTTCTTGGTAGCCGTCCACTTGGCCTTGTCATCAATCTCTCCCATCTTTTGGCCGGCTGTGACGGCGTATATCCCATCCTGCTTATGTCTCTCTTTTTGTTTTATTTTATTTTATATTTGACTCCACCCTCGCTTGTACACAGTCCAGAAGGGGTGCCAGATCACTTTGGCACACCTCACTCATTTTAAATGTTTTTTTTTTGACTTCCTGTTTACCACTTTCTGATCCTTCCACGACTCATTCACTTCCGCTATTTTATTGACGCCCCAGCAGAGCTGACAGTCTTTTTTATCACTGTGCCAGTCATTTTGCCTCTTTTCTTTCCGTCCTAACTCTCCTCTCTATCTCTGCATCTCTTCTTCTCTTCGTCTAGTATTGCCAGGGGATGGTGTGACACTCTTTAGTCACTCTCTTTTTAGCCTGCCAAACTCTGTGCACTGAATTTTATTCCAGCTTGGTTCGGATTTGCATCTGTCAGTCGCTCACATTCAAGAGCCAGTCTAACGTGAAGTTGAACTAAAGGATGGACAGTCACATTTAGTCACGAGATCACCTTGCTGTGTTGTCACATGGCATCTCTCGCATGAACGGCAAAGTCTGTAGAGGTGTGTTTGCCTTAATCTGCCAGACAAGGTTGTGAAATAAATGTGGGAGTAAAGCGAGACAGAGTGGATTTCCAGGTAAAAAAAATAAAAAAAATAAAAAATACTTTGTGCTACGGTATAAATAGAGCATGTACAACTACACAGTTTGTCGCGTTTTAACCAGTTTAAAAGCTGGAGAAAAATGTAGGCGCAACAACACACAGCCTGTGGTGCGTTATTGTAGAGCCGGGTTTAGGAAAGGTCGTCGATATGTTTGCAATGCTAAACACCTCATACAGGGAATTACCCACGTTTACCTTCACCTCACCCCGATGAGCAAAGTGAAATTGGGTGTAATTTGTCGGCGGGGATAAAGAATATGCTTCTCTGAAATCACAACCTCTTTTCTTTTCCTCCAACTTATATGAAATGAATTGCAGCTATGAATTCATGTTGCCTTATATCGCTTCCTTTCCTTTGTTTGTTTCCTTTCCTCCCTCCAACCTTGCGTTGCCATCACAAGGCAAGCCAGAGCGTTTTTTGTTTTTTTTTATCAGCCTACTCGACGAGAGAATACAATGACTTTTTTTTTTTCCCTTCTCCCACCTCCGTCGTTTGTCCTTCCTCATCTTTTCTCTCCCCTCTCTTCCTCCCTTGCTCTTGCTTTGACTGCCTTTTTACATCTCGCGGTACAGAGACACACACACACACACACACACACTCAGCGATGAGAGTGAATCTCCTGAGCGTCCCTCTGGGATTTTCACTCTCCTCTCTTTGTCCTTTTCTCTGGCTCTTGGGCTCATTATTTTTTTCCCCCTCTTTGTTATTCTTTGTTTGTCTCTGAGATGAAACTATGTTTTTATCACTCTGAACAATGTGCAGCCCTCCTGTTGCACTTCACTTGCAGCAGTGGAGTATATATTGGCCCCTATGGTGCTGGCAACTTACCGTAGGTCAAGTAAGGTTTGTCCACAAAGCTGCCAAATTTTGTGTCTATAGGTGCTTTTTTTTTTTGGAATCACTAAATGGGTGTGACCTGTTGGCTACAGCTGCCTGTAAACGCCCCTCGATGTCATAATAGAAACTTTTCACACCGGTTTAACGGCCATTTAGGGAAACTGCACTAAAAATTATGAAGACAAATTGTCAATACTGGTAAATCATTAAATATAGACCAATAAATATTATTCAATTATTTGACCGATCATTATTTTTTACATACTTTTTGTTCTTGGACATTTGATAGTCATTATTTATTACATTTATTTGATAGTTCTTTGTTGTTTTGTATATTTGGTTGATTATTTTTATTTAAAATGTGTCGTTGTTCAATAAAAGTTTATTTAAATCAAGAAAATCGGGCCTAACACATCAGCCAAAAGTATTTCTTAATCTATACGGGCCATCCGCTGCACTTTTGCCCACCTCTATAAATAATTTGTTGTGTTTTTTGTTTTTTTATGTACTGTGAGGGCATCTCAAGTTGAGATAGTGTAGTAAAATGTAGATTTTTTTAACGACTTAATTAGAAGCAGGTCAGTCGGTGCACGAGTTGTCCCTCTGTAAGCAAAGCAAACTGTGCAATATATGCAAAACACCTGTGGCCATAAACATTAATTCAACACATTCCCCCATTTTTTATGGTGCAGTGACTTAAGAAACAAAGTAGTGCCACTTGAAACTACAGACAGGCCCTCATATTGCATCTCCGAGTCCATACAGTGACAGAGACATGACCGTACCAAGCCATCCCTCTCTTCTCTCTCTCTCTCGCTGTGTCCTCTCTGTTTTTTATTACATTACAGTGCGACACAGAGCGAGAGACCCCCGCCCCATTACATTAGAATTGGCAGAGAGAGAGAACAGGATCCCAGATAAAGCATCTGCTGCAGTGATGTCAGATGACAGTTATGAAGCAGATTATGAGGCTTATAGTCTGAATTATCTGCCTCCACTTTGCTCTCTTTAACCTCTGACATCTTAACTGTGCTATCCTTATGTTGGCCTTTTTTTCTTCCTCCTCCTCCTCCTCCTCCTCCTTCTCGTCACTGTCAGGCTTTATTGCTTTTCCCACCATTATCTTCTACATATTGTTCAGGTTGATTTATAATGTCTTGTCATTGCTCGGCCCACTCAAAATCATAAAAAGGAAAATAGTATAAATGCACATGAAGGCATGTTTATTGTTGTTTGTAATGTTTTGAGAGCTTCTGCATTTGCTATTTTGGCTTTAAAGAGTTTTTTATTTTATTTTATCGAAGCCGTGCTGCTTCACTTTCTCATGATCACTGATTCTCATCTTAACGTTGCCTTGCATAAAAAAGAGAAACACATCGTTGTACTCATCCTGGCCTTTACACCTGGCATTAGAATGTGTCTCCACCCTCCATCCCCTCCTTGACGTCAAGTCGTCTTCGAAAAAGCAGATGAGACTGCACAGCTTTGTCGCCGCTTTCACGTCAGCTGTGCTCGGAGCCACCGACGTAGTTGTCGGACACTCCGTCCGTCCATTTTCTACCGCTTTCTCCTCATGAGCGTCACAGGCCGTGCTGTGCCAGTCCATCGCAGGCCCACATATAGACACAAACAACCGTTCACTCTCACCTATGGTCAATTTAGAGTGGAGAACATGCAAACTCCATGCAGAAAGACCCTTGTTCTGGTCGGGTCTTGCACCCGGGTCTTCTTGCTGCACCTGTACGTACAATCCCAATCACAGAGAACTCATTTAAACACCAGGTGTAAAGAGGATCAGTGACAGGTGTAGTTCAGTGTCTTGAGCTACATCTGCCTGACTGTGTCGTAGTGAATATACTCACAGATCAGCCTGTTTTCAGTGGGTTTTCCCCCCGTTTACAGTGCCCACAGTTAAATTCTCTGTGTCTCTCCGCCCTCATCTTCTTAACCTGATCCCCCTGGCTGCTAATAATAGTCCCGGCTTTTGCCGAACCGGCAGGGAAACAGAGCAGAAGTGAGAGAATTGGAGGGGGGGGGGTGGTGGACTGTTGGTTGCATTCACATTGGATTTTGTTCGGTGTGCAGCTCAGTGGCTTCTGTGTCTCCTTTTAGCCCCATTGATTTACAGTAGTCACTCTGCTGGGGTAACCTTTTAATCTTAAACTCTTTTATTGTTAGTTTATTTGTGCAAACAACATTATTATATTTACGTTTGCTCTCCTAAAAAAAGGAAAAAAAAGGAAAATTCTTTAAAGATGATAAGAAAACATTCAATTTGACCTCAAGTTTTATTGGAAGTAAACCGACAGGCAAACAGACAAATGAATAAATGCAATCCCGGCTTTTTGCTCGTGGCTTCTTTCCGAGTTTGATGTAATCCCTTATCCCCGATAGGAACTCACAGTGTGGCAAAGACATCTGTTTGTAAAGTGCATTATGTAAGGCCAGTAGACATGGAAAACCGCCACGTCTCTGTCTCTTGCTGAGAAAAGCTTGATAACAAAGTGTATAGTAATTAAAATTAAAGAAGAAGAAGAAAAAAAGAAGATTAGCATTCAGTTTCAGTACATGTGCTTTGGTTACAAAAGTAATCCAGTGTTTGTCACTAAGCCCATTAAGATTCTCCCTTTGTACTGCAAATTAAAGACCCTCCAGGTTTAGCATGAGTGGGTCCAAGATCAAAAAGGGTGGAAATGCAGGATTTGAGGGAAAAACAATCGGCACAGATTTAACAATGCAGCCTGGATTTTTAATCATTTGGAGGAAAAAAAAACCACACACACACACACACACACACTTTTGTGTCACTTTCTTTGTCTTGGTTTCAGAAAGAACAGGGATTATAGGTGAGTTTACCGCTTTCATTGTCACATTTTTGTGTCTGTATCCTCTCAATCAGATCATAGACGGCCAGGATTTTCAGATTTCACCCATGCTGTGATGTTACAGTGCTGTGATTGAATATTATTTAAAAACAAATATGTAGTTTGCATATCCGTGGCTGTGGAATCGGGGCGATGTGTTGGAGGAAAAAGCACATGCTGAGTGTGTAATTATCTCAGAGATTTTCTCTCACTGTTAACAGTCCCATCACATCTATTTTAATCCCTCCCTTTCTCTGTATATTCAGCTTTTATCCTCCTTATTCTCCCTTTTTCTCGAATAATCACACTTTCACTGCTAATATAAACTCGTTTAGCCTGGACTGCTAATAATGTGAAGGCCCCAGTGTGGAGCAGCCTGTGGGAGTTTGTTTTCGCTGAGATGCCGAGAGTTTTGTTTTTGGATTATTTTAATTCTCCTTTTTCTTTTCGGTTCACTGTTATCGTTGCTGTTATGATTATTAGTGTTATTATTAGTCGTATTTGTGTGTATTTGAAATCCCGCCGCGGTATCATCCGGAGAGTTCATGGAACTGTCGAGTTGGGGAAAAAAAAAGTGGTTTCAAAGTCTGGAAGACGGAGAAAATGGAAGGCAACAAATGGGGGTGGTTTTTTGTGTTTGAGAGGAACAGGGAGAGCAAGCGGGAGAGAGTGAGGTACTGTACAGAAAGAGCAGGGACAAAACAATAAGAGGGAGAGAGAGAGAGTTTTTCTTAAAGGTGATGTCTCATAATAGCACATTCTGCCTTGTTGTTGCGTGGCATCAACAATAAGCACTGCCCTAACTTTTCTCTTTCTTTAGCGCTCTGTTACTCTGTTTCAAGTCAACCAGGCAGATAGTGACGCCGTAAATAGATGCATTAATCAATGAATGAATGAATTGCCTTTTAGCCACTGGGAACAGAGATGGACTGACTTCTGTGACTTATTGTGAATACATAATGATTTAATCACTCTCTCATCTTTGTAAAGAGCCACCATTTAGACCATTTTTTAAGCTGTTGAGATGAGTGATTATGCACTGATCATCATCCATGATGATAGTCACTATTCAGTGTAGAATGGGATATGTAAACCCCTAAATATCAACGAAATGCTTCACAAAGTTTAGGCTGAAAAGAGTCTGCAAAGCAGGACTTATTTAAGCTAAAAGACGTGAATTTTGAAAACAGTCTGCGCTAATTTTGTTGTAGGCTGCTTAGTTTTTTTCTTAATGACACTAAATTGTTATAGTTGTGTGTATTGGAAGTGGCTGATCAGAGTTTGGTGGTTAATCGAACTTTGTTATCAACAATTTGGTTGTTTAAATAAAGTCTTTTTATGTGGGTCACCAAATTCCAGAAATTACAACTAGTGAGATGTAATTACATCACATGTGTGTATATATATACACATATATATATATATATATATGTATATATATACAGTATATATAATAATTGTAGCGGTGTAACTCCTCTGTTTTACGCAGACGCTGCCTCAGTAAGGATTTAATTCCATTTCAGTCGTTGACTCAATTACACCGAACAGTTCCATTTCTAATCAAATTTTGGCGGTTGGCTGAAAGGTCAATTTCCAGGGCTCAACCTATCTTATTCTATTATGCCCCGTTCTCTTCTTGTGTCCTCTACTCTCCAGTAATGGCCCCCTTTTTTTTTTTTTTTTTTTCTTCTTACCAGCTTTCATATTCAACTCTAGACCGCTTCATCAGGAGCGTGACGTGGCTGCGGTAACAGCCGTTTTACTGCGCTGCAGATTTGGCTGATGTGTGTGTGTGGCGCGCTAAGCTACCGTGAAGTGGAGCTAGTGTGGTTTTTGTGCGTGCGTGCGTGCGTGCGTGTGTTGCAGACAGTGTGAGAAGCATGTAATAGGCTCACCTGTCCCGAGCTGCAGACTGATGGGCAGGTGGACAGAATGGAAACCAGATGGGAAGAAAGAAGGGGAGGAATGAATGCACAGAGTAGATAAGACTGCACTGAACTCCCTGCAGGCTGCATACATATGTATATTTTCACTTCCTGTATACTGCTTGAATGCGACCTGATTAAGTGCTCACCGTTACATAATCAAAAATGATTAGGCATAGAGAGTAAAGATCACTCAAGAGATGCTTCTCTAATGTTGTTTGAGCTGACTGATGTTGTTTTTCCTTCCAGATTCCAGTATTTATACAAAACCTTAGCTCATTAATGCAATTTATTCAGTGGCGCAGTACTTTGTTTGATTTTTTCTTTTTTTAACCGACTGCAAACCCTCCGCACACATATTTCTAGCATTTCCGTCGCATTTAAAAGGCTTTATTATTTGATTAACATTATTTATGGTGTTGAACTAAAATGTCCCAAAAGCACTTGGTGGTGAACTAAGTGCCTTTGTTTGACTGACCACATATCAGATTAATAACTCTGGGCTTGTTTGTTTACAGGGCGAAGAGGAGGATCGTCCTGACGTTTAGTCCCGTCAAAGGTAAGATTTACGTTGTCTTTGTTGGCGCTTGTGCACAAAAACACCACTCATAAGTTTTTGCTGAGTAAGTCTCGTGAGCCGCGGGTCCGTGAAACTATTTCATTTCTCCCTTTTTTTGTTTTTATAAATAGACACAAGTGTTGCTCTCGCTCGACCGAATCAGCGGCGAATCTGTGTCGTCTTGTAAATTTGCTCTGCCGTCACATGACGTCACCGCCGCCGAGATGATAGCCGAGCGCCGAGTGGCTCTGTATGAAATCAAAAATCTACAATGGGAACCACATGTGTGAAAAGCCTCAGAAACGCCATGAACCTGTCCAGCATGTGTCCGAACGAGGGAAACTATATGGAAGCGTAAACCGCTTGGTCTTTTTCCCCGTCACTGCGGAAAATTCCCCCAAATTAATTTTTAGTTGTTTTGACTCATTTGAAAATGTTGTCGTTTCTTTTTTTTTTTTTTGGTGATTCACGAATCGCAACAGCTGTCCTCTCTCTGGCTCTGCCAGTATGGTGGTCTCTGCTTCTCTGTCAGGAGCTTGTCTTGTCTGGCTGTATCTGGCCGCCGTGGTGACATGTGCGTGTCAGCAAAAGGATGCGTGATGTATGTTTGTGTATGCGTGTGTGTGTGTGTGTGTGTGTGGCTAGCGGGGGCGTTGAAAGGGCCGCATAAAGGCGGATAAAGTTGCTTTGTACTGAAAAACACACACACACACGGACACATGTTGATGTTTGGACACGGGCGCTTTGGACATGTTTGCATGCAGACGTTACACACCGTCGACTCAGACAATACGCAGACAGCGTGGACACACTCACTCACTCACTCACTCACTCACACACACATACACTGATATCCAGATTCCACACAGGCCACAGCCATGCATTTACACTGACAGCTCGGGGCTATAAGGTTACACACAGGGAAGTCCACGGCTGCCGCTATGCTTTGAACATTAATAGTATGTGTACTCACTTTTATTCGCTCCCCAGAAACCCGGGGATAAACTTTAATGCCACTCATTTAAACTTTAAATTGAAAGGCAGATTTATTTTTTGATTGACACATGATGTTTGCATACAGAATTAGCAAATGCAAATTTTCCGCTCGCTCGGCAGCGGCGCGGAAATTAACGGTTGCGGGTCTTTGCTTAGGAGGAGTCATGTCTACAGTCAGTGAAACGGGGAGGGGGGAAGGGGGGGAGTCTTTTTTGCAGACAGGTTCTTCCTCTTTCTCTCGTTGGTGCAGCGAGAGGTTTAAACCGAGGACACGAGCATGCAGACGCTCCGAGCTACCGCTGCCAACGAGCTGCAAGGCAATGTAATTACTCCGCACTTCTGTCTTTGCCTTAACTGCAATTACGTCCAAGAATTCAATCCCACCGCCCCGCCAACGGGACATTTTTGCTTTCGGCAAAGCGAAGCATATGTCATGTTGCATAACTACAATAAACAAAGAGGTGACATTTTAGAAGCACAACACCAGAGTGAACTCGCGAGATAAAAGCTATGTGCAGAGTTGCACATTTTTCTCCGCATGACCTCAGAGTTTAAGAGCTCTGAGGTCGTTGCTAGTATTTCAAACCTGATTTTGGTTGTGAAAACTCCTGCTTTGCATTTTAGCAAGTCTTTCAAAAGTAGTTTACTCCACTTCCTTATTGGGTGTTATCCAACACGAGTGTGGACGTAGTCTCGAAAGGCTGTTTGTCTTTTTCCAAATTAGCCTAGTTAATGAAAGTGGAAGTTATTTATTACTATTTTTGCACTTTTATTCCCACATTTGTAACAAATCTTTTTTTCAGCTCGCGATTGTGCGGTTGGTGTCGAAAAGAACATCCTTTCCGTGAAGGGTTCAACATAACAACATTACTGGCAGCGGAGGAACCCTATTTGTCACACTTCCACAGACCTCGGCAAAGAGATTTTGCACTAAATTGGCTCCAATGCCAAGAGGTTTTTTTTTTTCTTTTTTTTTTTGCAGCTCAACACAACTCGACACACACACACAGAACCTGCCTACTTCAGTCTTATTTAAAAAGTAGAGGTCAGAATGATTACTCGGCCTTCTTCTCGCGCCAGTCATCAAACGCACAAACAAACATCCCGTGCTTCACATGACACAGTGAAGATGTTTAGACTTGATTCAATGACTTTTCACACAAGCTGCACTCAATCAGAACCGTCTGCGAGATGCTAGTGGAAATCCAGTATTTGGCTTAGGAGGAGGTGGTGGTGGTGGTGGTGGTGGGTGGGGCTTAGGTGGCAGAATAGCAACGTCATCAACTGGGTCTTTGCTGTGAATTCTTGAGACGATAACCAGCTGTATTCACACATGGGCCTAATCGGACATTACACGGGCTTTGTGCTCGCGAGCTGGCAGGGTAAAGTCTGCTTAACGTCTGATTCAACCGACTCGGTCATTTGCATTTACGCACACGGGGTCCTCTGGGTAATGTCTAAAGAAGTTCATGCGAGTGTGTGCGAGAGAGCAGCTGAAGACGCCGCCGTGTCATCTACACTAGTGCCAGCGCATTCATCTCCGGGCCTGCAAGTGTCAGTGTGTGAGGTCGTCGGTAACGTGAGATAGTGTGTTTTGATCCCTCTGGGTCGCCCTGTCGCCAGAATCACCTTTACACAGAGAGCGAGAGAGAGAGAGAGAGAGACTTCAAAGTACACACACATATTCATTTTGTAGTGTAGATCAAGTTTGACTATATTAAATGTTTTGAACATTCTAGCTATGCTATTATAATATGACCATTTCTTGTAGCGGTTAGCCTTTGCAGCAGGAAGACCTGGGTTTGTGACCCGGTTGGAACACGGGTCTTTCTGCAGGTTCTCTGGTTTCCTCCCACAGTCCAACAACATGCAGATTAGGCTCTAAATTGACCGTAGGTGTGAGTGTGAATTGTTGTTTGTGTCTACGTGTCCCCCGTGATGGACTGGCGACCTGTCCAGGGTGTGACCCCGCCTTTCAATCCTATATCACCTGGGATTGGCACCTGCAACCCTCAAAGTGGTAGTAGAAGATGGATGGATAATTATATTTCACAAGCAGCTGTGACATACGTACAAAAAGCCCCCACAACATGATTATACTGTGCTTTTTATTCACTTCATGGCACTGTTTGCCCATGCAAATTATTTCTACTTGCAGGAAAGGTCACTGTAGCCATATATGCACGCATCAAACGCCCCTGATTTCCAGTTTTCTAACGGCTATAGGTCAAAATCGTGTATGAGGCGAGAACCTGTCCAGCGTGTGAAGTTCAACGTGCCATTGAAAACCGCAGCGGAACCACATGTGACATTTTTCACATCAAACTTCATGACTCATCACTGATGGGGAAAAAAAAAGTACAGGTCTTACAGAAAACAGTTGAGTTGACGCGTCCCAGCTGCTGTGTCTACTGTGACGTGTCAAAATGTCAGTCTGCCACACAGTTCCAGCTTGTATCTGTTTGCACACATTACACAGACTTTTTGTACCAGTGAGTTCACTGAGTAAAGTCTCCCTAACTGATTTGGTCGTTTGCATTCTCACGAAAATTCCCCACAAATAAATAAAGCTCTCGCAGGTCTGATGTGTCTGAGAAAGGTTGAGCGGTGCAGTGCATCTGTGGATATTTGTAACCGTTTTTGATACTACAGGCTGTTTGCGCTACGTTGTTTATTGGAAGAGCAATCGGCAAACTCAAAAGTTGTGTTTACGTGATTCATATCAAGTTCCCAGTAAATGTGTTTATTTGTGGTATAAAAGTGATCGCATAAACAAAGTGACTGATTATTTCTTTCCGCCTGAAGGAGGCTGCAGAATGCACTATGTAAGAAAATTGTCATTCAATTACGGAACTCTTTATCTCCGAAAACAATTGTAAACAATTGAAATGTTACCAGTCCAGTCTATTAATGTGAGAGTACATCAAAATAAAGTTCATCTCGCAAATTTATAAGAACTTAAACAAATTAGAAGCCACCCAAGTCTTCTTGGAGGCCTTGTCTGCCTTTTGTTTTTGAGAGACTCTCAAACACACGGAGATAAGGTGGACAATTTGTTCTTGTGATGCTAAACTGAGGCCAGGCACCACTCCTGCCGTCTTTTTTTCCCCCGTACTCTCGTTGACATGCGAGTGATAAGGCAAAGAACAACCCCGCCGCTGTGAAATCGCACAAGAGGCATCATTTCATTGTCTCTCCCTCTCTCTCTCTCTGTCTCTTGCATGATCCCAGGCTTTCTTGACAGTCCAGATTTAGCCCGTGCACATTGACAATGGAATATTAGGATCAGCAACGGGTGCCGTCTCTGTGACCTAGAATCGCTGACAAGGGAGTGATAAGCCAAGGAATTCTATTAACCCAGCCATGTCCTGTCCATGCTGACAGAACATTATTCTCTAGCCCTGCTTCTGCTGTTAGACAGCTTTGTTTGAAGGCAGCAGAGGCTAATGCTACTGAGGGGCAGTGTGTCTGCTCTGTAACACACCGTTGCTGACAGGCTCGCGTGTTGTGGTTATAAGCCCCGGTTGACCGTGGATGTTAAGGCAGGGAACGGAATTAAAATCTATACAGCTGTATCGTCTATACATGTTGACAAGGCGCAAGTGAGCGCCCAGCGCTAGCCTGCTTGGCCTTGTAATGCTGACAAGACACTGGATGCCTTGTGACAAGCTGCTTGCTATTCCGCACCCATGTTAGCATGGCTAGGGTCAGGTTGACATCTGCAGCCTGAGGAAACTCGAGCCTATCTTTCCAGCAAACACTGTGAGTGTGTGCAAGTGTGTGTGTGTGTGTGTGTGTGCGCGCCCCCATTGATAGGGATTAGCAAAGTTGTGTGAGTCCAGCTCCCTGGGATGTTCCCTGGTTGCTGCTGGAGGTCAATGCATGTGTGCTCTAATGTCCGTGTGTGTGTGTGTGTGTGTGTGTGCGTGTGTGTTGCCAGGCAGTGGGGGGTTAGGACAGGATTGAAATGACAATGGAGAGGAATTTAAATGAGAGAAAAAAGGGGATAAGGGACGTTTGCTGGGAGGATGGAAGAGGCTTTGGCACCATTGTTATTCTTCGTCTTTGTCATTCTGCCTCTCTATCTCTCTATTACAAATCCCTTGCTCCCCATCTCATTCATTCATGGCTACTACATTTCTCACCGCAAACACTTTTGTCCGCGTCACTTGATTTCAACCCCAACTTATCCCTCTCTGTGCCTTCCCACCTCGCCAATTATGATCTATGCACTCGGTGCCAACTTGTTAGAATTTAGATTTCTTTTTACCCCCACACAGATAATGATTTCCAATTTTCCTTGATGTTGCAGCTGCGCGGGTTCACTTTTAACGTGCTAATTGAAACCTCGAGGAAGAACTGTTGCACCTCTTGTCAGTGTTTACCAAATTTCAAAGAGCCGTGAACGGTATCGGGAGAGCTCAGCCTTCTTTTGGTGTGTTTATACGTAGCGCGCTCACTTTCTTTGATAATAGATTTTAATTATCAATTTCATGTAGCTCCTGTTTTCGGGGACCCCCTCTTTCCTGTACTTCCCAAAACCAAACAAAACAGAACTCACCTGTTTAGATTCACTTAATTCTTCAGTTTTTTTTGTTACATTTATAATTCTCTATCGCTTCAAATAAAAAACTAAAAACCTGTAATACATGTTAATATATTTGATTAATTTGGTCTCTTTATGTCTCTCATTCTCTGTCACTCCCCCGTTTCTTGTTTTACTACCCCTGCAGTCTGTGGTCAAATGTAGTCCAGTTGCTAATACAACCACTTTCAAAACAGACTCATTGATTTTAATCTCTCTTTTTATCCCGGTGTGTGTGTGAGTGTGTGTGTGTGTGTGTGTCCTTCCGTCATACACACACACACACACACACACACACACACACATATGCACGCACTTTCTCTCCTCCCTCATCTCCGTTTGTCTGCCCCCCCACCACCACCCCTCTGCTGTGTAGCGGCTCTAATTGCGATCAATTAGGAAACTTCAGAAGGCTGAAATCGGAGCTGTGACAAGGGGCATCCGCTGAGCTGGCAGCGAGAGAGGGAGAAAGGAGGAGAGAGAGAGAGAGAGAGGGAGGAGGACGAGTGACATAGAGGTGGAGAGAGACTGGGAGGGGCAGACGAGAGACGTCCAAGTTGGTGTCGAGAGATGAGCTAATGGTAATAAGAATGATTGATGTGGCCCCGGCAGCTGAAAGTCACATTGTTTTTCGTGCCAGGTATCGATTCTTTACAACCTCTTATTAGCTTTGGGTTGCAGTGGACGGGGGTACAGCACTAACAGCGCCTCAGTTCGGGGCAGAATTCCCATCTGAAGTGAACGCAGTCGCTCTGCTGTTGACAAAAGCGCCGCACACTCTAAATTCTGGTCATGCCAGTGAGAAAAAAAAGATGGTCACATTGGACTTCATTGCTTGATTTTATTTCATGTATTGGGTTTGAGTAATTCTGCTCTTGGCTGCATTGTAAGAGCCTGTAATGGTAGTGTGAGCATCATTTTTAGGGTCTGTTCGTCCAGAGGAAGAGACACCCAGATATCTGTGAACGTTTTATAGTCATCTACAACTAGATCAGGTTTGAAGGCGTTTGAATTGGTTTCTTCAGTTCTGAAGCAGAGGCCTGGAGAGAAGCCTCTTGGAGAAGAAGTGAAACTAGAAATGGAACAGATCCAGTATTGATATGGACCTGAATCATCTTCTCATATCTACAGACTGATCCAGGGTCAAGAGCCTGTAATGGTAACGTGACATCTACGTTATTGTTCCCATAACGTTTAGTGTCTGCTTGTCCAGAGGAAGATAAACCCAGATATCGGTGAAGGTTTTATAGTCATCTAGATCTGGTTCCTGAAGGTTCTACAATGTAGAATCGACATCGTAGAACCTTCAGGAACCTGATCTAGTTGAGTTTTTCTTGAAGATGATTGAAGATGATCAGTTCGGGGTAGAATTCCACGATGTAGGACCTACATCGTAGAACCTTCAGGAACCTGATCTAGTTGAGTTTTTCTTGAAGATGATTGAAGACGTTTCTTCAGATCTGATATGGACCTGAATCATCTTCTCGTATCTACAGACTGATCCAGATTCAGGTTTGTCCTGCTGAGCATGTCAGTCTCTTCAGTTTCTGTTACCCTTACACATAACACCAGAAACCACTACTACATTTTGAGGGTCTCAAACTGTAGTAGAATGGATGCCAGATGTGTAGGCGAAGAGGAATTGATGTTTTTATAAAACAAATGACTCAAATATGTGGACAGAGCCTTGCTATACTGTGTTCATTGTCATAGCGTTGACATACAGTACAGGCAGAGTGAAGTGTGTGTGTGTGTGCGTTTGCATCGTAAGCCTTTTGAATATAACACATGTAAATTGAAACTTAAAGAATTCCCCCTTTTGTCTTGTTTTCAGTTGTTTACATACTGTATGTATCACAGAACGGCCACAGACTCCAAGACAGCTTTGCTGGAACTGTCTTTTACACAGATACACACACACACACAAAAACAAGGAACATCTTCCAGTTAGAGTCAAGTATTTGCCCTAAGGCACAGATTATAAATAGCATTATGATCCGGAAATTTTCCCTCACAGAGACTGGAGCGCGCTGGTTTCCCTCAGCTTTCTAAATCAACAGCCGAAGAATGTTTTCAAACTGCAGTGATTCTGCAAGACTCGTGTTATTTCATGCCGAGGCTTAACTGTCAGATTTAAGGAAAAAAAAATGAAATAAAATAAAATAAAAGCTTCTTGCAAATAAATGTAATAATAGTTTTTTTTTTTTTTTGGTCAGGAGTGTAAACACAGCCTTGGGTTTGTTATAGGTTTCTGTTCTCGATATGTTTGCTGGAGGCTGAGAGCCTCTGGTCTCAGGTTTAGCTGCCTTTGCCTTGGGGCATACAAAGCCTTTTATCTTGTCACCCTAATGCATGTGTGCGTGTGTTTGAGAGAGAGAGAAGAAGAGAGAGAGAGGTAGGGAGGGAGAGAGAGAGAGATGGAGATGGGAGGATCAATACTTAGCCGTCAGGAGGTCTGCTACTCCCAGAGAGAGAGGGAACAGGACACTCATCAGAGAGTGGAAGGGAGGGGGGGGGGATATAATAGAGAGACTAAAAGAGAAACGAGTGAAGAGGAAGAGAAGACGGAAGAAAGATAGGGCCAGAGGAAAAAAGGTGGTGGGGGTTGAATGGACAGTAGAAAAAAAAAGAAAAGGGAACAGGAAAGAGATATAGATGGGGAGGGAGAGTAGATGCGGCCCTTGATAAATGGCGAGCGAGGAGAGACAGGAAGTGCAGGGAGGAAAACAAATAAGAGCAGATGAAAAAGTAGAGAGGAATAATAATGATGAAAAAGGTGAGGGACGGGGCATATGCGGGGCAACAGAAAGATGGAGAAAAGAAAAAAACAAACAGTGAAAATCCAATATGGTTCCCTTCACGTTGTAATTTAACAGGTGTTCATAATATTTTGGCCTCTTTAGACGATGTTTAAACTTCCTCCAGTGACAGATTTCACATTTCAGAGTCTGAAATATCGACCTCGCGATATCCTCCAAACTAAACGTCCGAACAAATCATCTGTCACTGAATTGAAATGCACACGGACGCTCATTTACAACCCAAACTAAAATACAGGGGTGATTTGATGGTCGCATAAGATCACAAACGCCTGGAACACTCGAGAAAGGTTAAACTAATTATGTGCACTATCCAATAGATCCAATTAAGTGCCAACTTTAATAACCACCGAGTTATTGGCATATTGTGTCCATCTCTCCATGAAGTCAGTCCGTGCCTGTTCTTTTTAAACCATAAACTCCTTGTTTGGATAAATGATGTGTTAAATCGCTCCATATTCTGACAACACATAGATGCCACATCTATGGTCTCTGTCTCTGCCTCCTCTGAACCGTCCTCTCCTACCATCGTTATCATCTTCACTCTGTTTAATGCTGACCTGAGTTCATGAGTGACTCCGGTGGGATTTAACCCCCCCGAACCCTGACTGCTCCTGCCACCCCACGTGACCTCCCGCTCACCGTAAAGAGAGAAAAAAAAACGAAAAAAAAACAAAACTGTTTATTCTGATGCATAATTCAGCAAACATAATCCCGAAATGAGCAGAGGAGTGAAACAGTATCCAACCAGATATAAAAGCTTCCGACTTGACACCCATAATGAATATTCAAACCTTGATGACCTTACCCCCCCCCGCGTATGCATGTAAATGATTTATTGTTCTGCCTCTCATGCGTCTATTTTTATACCCTTTTTGTCTTTTTTTTTTTCCACCTCTTTTTATCTTCTCCTCTTCCTGGTTTTAATTTCTCTTTTCATGTCGCGTTGCTGCCCGGTTTGCTTTGAAAACAGTGGAATAAAGACAGACGGGACCATGTGATCATCCCGCGAATTATCTGCGAATCTCATCAAGTGTAATTATTTCTCGGCAGTGAATCACAGCTATCGATGATTAAGTTTCCTAATGGGCTCTGGGAATAGCAATATTTAATGTAGTGGAATAGGATGAGGAATAATACCCCATTATTATTAAATGTGTTCGAGATGGAAGAGTTTCAATTGTGAGGTTTGTACCGAGGCCAATAACAGCCCAGGTTTCTTAATGAAAGGAATGACTCTGAGGCATGACGTGGTTTTTTTTTCTTCTCTCGATAATGAAGTAAAGGGATGTGCTAAAACGGTTTGTAGTGAGACAGGATAAGAAGGCTTTCATTCTGTAATATGTGGTTTAACTTGGCGCGCGGGAGCCTTAAATATCCAAATAAGTACAACATTGCACTGCAATGGAAGCTACTGCATTTTAACATACTATACTGTAAAGCAATGCTTGTATTAGAGCTGCAACTAACCATTATTTTCAATGCAGTCAATCGCTCGGTCCATAAAATGTCAGAAAACAAGTTGAGTTCAGTGTTTGTCGAACCCGGAAATGAGGATGTTCTCGAATGTCTTGTTTTGTCCACAAACCAAAATGAAAACATTCACGAAATAAGCTTCAAACCAATTAATCAAACGATTAATTTATTAACCGATGAATCGAGTAATTGTTTCAGCTCTAGGTTGTATGGTATTATGACATGATAAGATTTCTCTAGAGCAGAATAATTGTAATTCATGGTGGCAAAGATGACTTAGTGTCACTTAATTTTCAAATGAAAAACAGGGATTTTAAAATGGGATTGCTGTAAATCACGAGGTTAGTTAGTGAGTGAAGGTGTTAGCGTCCGCTAAACTATAAACTGTATATCGGTGAGCATTTTTAAGACAATCACGTGAAATATAACACTTGCAATATAGTTATTACAAGTGTTTTTTTTAATAAGAACGTCCATATATCGTCCCATAGTTCAAAAATGAATTCAAAAAAAATAATTCATGGAGAGAAATGTTGTCTCAGACATTTTTATTGTAAAAATCATAGGAAAATCATATTTTGAGCCATAAGCTATTAATAAACTTATAGGTGTCATACTGGCACAATGGTGATGGTAAGGTAATTACATCCTGAAATCTGAATTCTACCACGAATAAACAACAATAAGAGCAAAAGAGTGGAAAATAAATGAATGAAATGCAAAATACAAATTGACGACTGACTGCTAAACTCCAAACATAATGGATCATTAACAGTGCGATGCTCCCAGGCTTGGTTTTTCTTATTCGAGACAGATTCCGTGATGAAACTCAACAGGCTCATTTATAAAAGAATACGGCTTTGCAACCTGCATCTCTCTGTCTGCCTCAAGGTTAGGGCTCACAGGGGAGGAGAGGGATCAGGTTACACTAATGCATCATGGCTGCTGGAGGACACACATGCACACGCCCCGTCACACACTGTCTCACCCTATCTCTCCCCCTCTCTCACCGATACCCCCGCACAGGTCCAAAGCGCGGCCGTGGCCTTGTGTTCTTGTGTTCTCGTGGCCTCGCGACCCGCACACAGACCGCTGTCTGTCTCCGGGCAAATCACTTGTCTCCAAAAATAAACTGAGACCATGTAGAATCGCAGGAAAAAAGAAAGAGGCCCGGCTGAGGTTAAGAAGTAGCGGAGCAGTACATTTCAATTTAGGCTCGGTGCTGGGGAGATATCGAGCATAAGATTGTGACACAACAGTTTGGCTCACACACACACACACACGTATAGTTGGTATAAACCTGATTTACTGACGTAAAGGTTCATTCCAGAACCAGAAGAGGTTCCATTTGCACTGATTTCATTCATAAATGAAGCTGGAAAACTGGAGCATGTGAGACATTTCAGTTAAATAAATGGCTTTAGGTTCACTCACTGTTTACGCAATATTGGTGTTTGCATAGCGGCTGCAGTTGGAGTGATGAGTGAGCCAACAAAGCTCAGAAATTATGAATGTTCCCCGTCATAGTTAATGGGGTTCATTTGACAAACTTTCCACATGCCACATAGGGAAGACATTTTTTTTTTTCCCCCTGACAAATTACACTAATAAACACAAACATTCTCGGCAATTTGTGACAGAAATGTACATTTATATTGCTTATTCGTAGCTACAGAGCCAATTTAAACGGAACAAATTGCTCCCATGAATTTCTTCGGCCCACATTTGGAAATACAGAACTCAGAAGTCGCCTAATTATGCCGCGAGGACGACGTCTGTGTCCCAGCGTTTGTCACACTGTGCGCTGATTGCAACAAGCTCATCAGATCACACCGTTTCTCCCCCCCCTACGCTCGTCCTCTTAGTCGAGCGCTTTTATCTCCGCGTGTGCATCAATCGCGCGTCCATTTGCGAACGCGTCGTCTGATCAATTAGTGAAAACACTGAGTCGTCTGCGTACAGTTTGAACGGCGAGTCGGGACAAAGTCGAAAGCAGATACCGGCTCGGACATGATGGCACTTTACCGGCAGCTCTTATGAACTGGTTTTTTGTGACTATATTGAATTAGTGTTATTATTTTTGCACTGCCCACTGCAAAACAAACCCCTCCCCCCCCCTTCTTTCAGGGACATTTAAGCTCTGGACTGAATATGAAAACATGCCCTTTGACAGTGGAATAGTTCTGGGGGGACGACTCGCGTAAAGAAGCGATGAATCAGAGCTGAAGCCGAGTCAGAGCGGGAGGTCAAACACCAAGGAATCGTCTAAACACACAGACACTCTACCTCTTACATTCAGATGAAAAAAAAAACGACCTCTGACACTCACTCTGATATGAATAAAGTTCCCGACTACGGATTGAAAATTCCCATTCAAAGGCTGACCACTGACCTCTAATATTAAGGGAAGCCCAGAGTGTGTGTGTGTGTGTGTCGTTTTCACTCTGAATGACATTCTGCCTCTTACACAGCAGCACAAACATGCGCACACACGCACTAACGTTCCCTGAGAAGGCCTTATTGTGTGAAGCAGAGGAAATGCAGACGCAGCAGAGGACAGGCCATCCATTGATCCGAGTATAGACTCCTTCTCCGCCTCAGCCTCGCCTCCCTCTCTCTGCCGTGCTGTTCTTCCACACTGTCCCAGCCTTTTTTTCCCTTCATTCTCTCTCAACCTTTCTGCTCTTCGCGGCTCTTCGCTCCTGCATTATAGTTGTTTTGTCTCCCTGTGATCGAACTCCCCTCAGTTACAGTATAACATCTCACCCTCGCTGGGCCATTTCAGCTAACTCCGCCTCTTTAGCCCTGCTCTTCTCCCACTGCCCTGTCTGTGTGTTTCTGGTAATGTGGCTCCTTGCGCTCCCTTTTTTTGTTTGCCTTTGCTATTCCCTTCACTTCTCTTCCGCTTCCTGCCTTTCTCTCAAACGGCTTGTATTCGTTTCTTCTTTGGGTTTTTTTCACTTCCCATGTTTTCATCCATGACTTTAGTTGAAAACCCAAAAGAAGCAGAAGAAGACGTGGACAAAGGAGGAGGAACACAGCTAGAAATGTATGGTGAAAAAGTATAGAATAAATGAAATGAAGACAAATGAGATGAGTGGGGCAGTTTGAGGAAGGAAAGAGGGATTGACAGGTAGTGTGTTTGTTAAAAGGTGTTGGAGCCGTTCCAGTAAAAACAGGCGCAGGGCTGAACAGGAGGAAGTGATTTAGTAAGAGCACACACACACACACACACACACACACACACACACACAGAGCGAGTGTCAGAGCAACCCTCTGGTGACCGATAATCCTCAGAATTCACCCTCTGTGTACAGTACATCCCTCCTCATCCCTGTCTCTCCTTTGCCTCCTCCCCTTCACTCCCTCCCTCCCTCCCTCCCTTCCTGCTTCAACAATCCAGTCTTCACCTCCTCCCTCCTTCTTCTCTCTTTGCTCTAACACTTTCTTTTCGTCCCCTCTCTCCCTCTCTTCTCTCCCCGCTCTCCTTCCTCTGTGCCCGGCTCCCTTCCTGCAGGACGAGCTTTTATATGAGCCATGTGAACCTCCCTAATGACATGTGGACGTGTGTGTGTGTGTGTGTGTGTAGTTGAAGTGCTGAAGTGTGCGTGTGTGACTGAGGTGCTGACATTTCTGATCATTGGTGTGGTTCTCATGCTGAAATCGTGCTGGCGGCCTCTTACCTTTGAAGAGGCCCGTGAAGAGTGGAAGGGAGGGAGGGAGGGTGAGACCAAAAGAGAAGGCAAAGAAAAGAAAAGAAAAGAAAAGATTGACAGGGAAAGGGGGAAGAAAGTGAGAGGAGAATAAGTTGTAGTTGGGTTCTGACTTTTTTTCTTTTCATCCAAAATGCAGATAACTGTTAAATATACAAACTTGAACTTTAAGAAAGTTTTGGCCTTGCATCCATTTTGAATGCCCTCTTGACTCATTAGGAGAGTGAAACTGATGTTGCTGCAAGTTAAAGCGTCTACTCCATCTATAAATGCAAGGAATGTCTGTCTGTATGGCCGTTAAGTGCGTAACTTTTCCACTGGTTCGCTTGACTGGCGTCAAACTTGGCAGGTGACTCACGCCAGCCTTCTCCGCTCGGAACGTCTGGTTCGTTTGGGGAGGTATGAATGCGCAAGCAAACTCTGATGCGCCTGAAGTGAACCAAATGCAGGAAGCGGAGGGAATTGTGGGTAAACACAAGCCGAAACATGCGCGCGTGTAGAACGATAGCCGCGAGAAACGGCTGAGCGCATTGTTGCAGTGTAAATGTGTCGTATGGTTGCGTTTGATGCATTTACTTGTTCATTGTTTGTCTCGGCTTCTCCTTCAGTAATTCTTGATGCGGCGCCGCCTCAGGCGAGGAGGGGAGCGCGTTATTCAAAAGGTTCGGAAGTGCGAAAGTACGCCCCAATTGAACCGAGTCCCCAATCGTACCGAGTCTAGTGGAGACTATTAGGTGTGAAAACAACCTTAATATGGGCACCAGTGTGTTCAGTGACTTTGACGTGGTTTACAAACAATATATCGCAAACAAAGCTGCTCCCGCCCCCTCTCTTACAGCTCGTGTTTGCAGGTGGGGGACATATTTGAGTTCCAATGTACCAGAAGTGCAAACCCTGCTAATGTTCGTATATATCATTGTAACGTCCAAAGCTAAAGCCGGACTTCAGCTGCTTTTTCAGAAACCACGGTGCATTCAAGTAACTTCAACCTTCAGATTAATTTGGAGTCTCCTCCACAATCAATAAAACAGCCCTTTGTTGTTTTATGGTGTCTACAGCACACTGAATAAATACAACAATTTGCAAAAGGTTAAGCATAGATAATAGGTACACACAATGTTGTCTGGTAAAGGTTAAGTAGATGCTCCTAATTGATTGAGAACAACTGTACAAATGTCAGACTTAAATGAAAACTGTACTTTCATAGACGTTAGTTTATTTCAATGCAACAGAAGCGAAGACCTTGGAAAAACATTGCAAATCAAACCACAAAGGCTTGGTTTCAGTCGGTTATCAAGTGATGAATGAAAGACTGCCTTGAATAGTTTAAGGCTATAATGCAGAGGTTTGTTGAATGAATGTCACGTAGAGGATGTGAACTCAGTGGCGAGCTCCTCCTTTGTCACTATTCACAGATACCTATCATCGCTTTGTGGACTCATGCCATGCCCGCGAGGCCTCTCAATTTCCCGGGAGGTTGTTTACATTTGTAAGCCTCTCTCGCTGATCTAATTTCTTATGGACTCTGTTTTCTCCATGCCAATAGTGAATGTTGATACTGCCAAATAAAGTGTGGCATGGAACCAATAAACCCCACCCCAAATCCAGCAAAGCACGGTATGCATTCTATAGGCACAGTGTGACCCTCGGGCGTCTCGTACGTCAATGCGTCGCCTTCTCCTTTTCTCTCAGGGGTGTTCAGGAAACGTGAGCTAAACTTTTTGTAACCCCGCGTGTCATTGTCGGCTATATTTCTAAAAGACCTAGCTGTGGCTCGCGTGATGTTGGAGGAGAAGGTTTCGTGAGGTCCGAGCACCGCGGCGCCTTCTTTGAAGTGCTATTGTCACATTTGAAGGATGAAAGCGCAAGGACGAGAATAAAGGGGAATAAAATAGACTGTCAAGATAGCGGAATATAATATAGAGTAGGAGCATTACACACTTACAGTCTGAAAGATGGCACTGAGTGTGGACAGAAAAGTCATTTTGACTGATGGTGTGAAGTGTTCACCATGCTTGCATTAAAGGAATACTTCACCAGTTTGCATTCAGCTTCTTTAAATTCTTTAGATTTAGATTCTTCTCTGAACTATTAACTAACGTAACTATTCCGGACACTGTTTACATTCTGGAAATGAGGTCTTGTCCCTCTACGAGTGGGTCTAAAAAGTGGGGAATTAGCATTGCAGTTTCAAGCCTCGGACCAAGTGTCACTGGTGGGCACGTAACAAAGAAAAGAATGAAGATATTTCTCGACTCAGGGGAAACTGAGGTTGGGAAGCACCATTGTTCAAAAATACTAACCTCTATTCTAGAAATACTAAATGCAAATTGGTGAAGTATTCCTTTAACCAGTTGGTTGTAAACCAGTCAGGACCAGTCCCAGCTAACACTGGGCTGGATGTAGGGTTCATCATGAGTCCATCATAAGGTGAACACACTTTATCCATATTATTTTGTTTTCATTCCAACAAATTCCAAGAAAACCGATTATGTAAATAAGGAAGCAAACAAACTGCTACAGAAGACCTGAATGATCACATTATATGGGTTGTAAGTGACTGTTGGTATGGGCACCGATGCTGAACAACAACAACATCTGCACACTGATATTATGAAATAGTACGGATGCTACCTTTGAGTTTCCAAATAAGCTAACCCCCGATCCGTGGAAGGAAAAAACGTCTTTCTGTGACGCGACAGCGGAGGGGTGTTTTATTTTGGAAAAATAAAACACAGACGTGCACGGCCCCCGTCGCACGTACAGTAAGTGCCCGTGGGGTTGGGAAACATTTGACAGTTTGGCTAGTTAAGAGTGACTGATGTCTGAAACCCTCTCAGCTGTTAAGGAGTGATGAGGGGAAAACAAGTGATGCAAATCAGATTGGAAGCCGCCTGCTGCCATCTGACTTCAGGAATGGTGATTAAAAACACATTATGACAAAGACAACATCTGGCGGTGCATTGGAAGCGTCAGCCAAACGGTAGCGCGGTGCCGCATTAACCCGGCAGAACATGCACCGAAGATGAAAGTTTTACGGCGCGACACTCCAAACTCCATTTCAGATGATTTTCGCTGCTTGATGGTGCTTTGAGGAAACAATCACAAAGTAATTAGAGTCATTGTCATGTTCTTTTCTGATCTCCTGGAAATTGGCTCTGTACTCGGTGTGTGATGTGAGTTATTTTTTTTTTCTTTCTTCTGATTCCCACTGAAACGCGGCGTGTTTCCGCGTAAATGGAAGTCGTCAGTCAGCAAATGAACCGCGCGTCTGCGCTCGCACGCGCTTTTGGACGAAGGAACAATTTGGAAACTTGGCAATGGTGATTTTCCTCTTCATTGATGTCATTCGTGTTTGTTTTGATGCTGGTTCTGCTTTGTTGCCGCACACAGATTATGTCACCCATCAACAACAAGCAAACGACTTAATTAAAAAGCAAAAGACAAATGGCGACAAAGACAATTTTCCTTTGATGACAAACCACAAAAGACAGCATCTGCTGTGGCACTGATCCTCCTGCAGAAGCTGTCAGCTCACTGCTGCACCTCCGTCTTAGCCGAGCAGGGGGGTTTTTGTGATTGTCACGACGAGTTTTACTCCAGACCAGATGACTTTTCGTCAAGGTCAATCAACTCTTGTCTGCCTCCGAGGACGGATCAGCAGCGCCCGGTCTGATCGGCCGTGACACGCGTGAACACAATAACGTCAACAGTAATTAAAAGTCCCGATTCAATAGCGAGCATTGTTTCTTTGTTACTTGTGTTTATCGTTCATATTGTTATTCCATCACAAGTAGAATATCTTTTTTTATTTTTATTTTCTTGACAAAATATCCCGGAAGAATACTTTCAAAATGACGTTGACTTGCACTGGAATCCTTTCAAATTTGGCACAGGCGATCACTCGGTCTCAATGATGAACTGGGTAGATACTGGAAACCTTTTCGTGCCTCGTGAATGCAGAACCCGACGTGGTACCGGCGGATGTAGGACGACAACAACTTTCTCAGTAGCTTTCATACTATAGTGCGTATAAATACTTTAAAGACCTAAAGTCATTTGTTGCACAAAAAATAGTAATTGAGGAGCGGAAAAATGTCACTGAACAAAAGGAACACACATCAAGGCGAGCGAGTAAATTGGCATTCCCTCACAGTGCCTGTCGAGAAAACTTTCGAGAAACAAACCGACACTTTTTTGTCAGCGCAGCTCACACAAGGAGACA
The DNA here is from genome assembly GCF_019176455.1 of Solea senegalensis. NCBI lineage: Eukaryota > Metazoa > Chordata > Actinopteri > Pleuronectiformes > Soleidae > Solea > Solea senegalensis. Next base: position 122,176 of record NW_025322513.1, read on the forward strand.
TAGTTTAAAAAAAAAAAGAAGCTGACATTTCCTCCTTTTCAAGCTTGAAGTGTGGTGACATGTCAGTGGGTGACTGTCACTTCCCACTGATTCAAATTAAAAACGGGGGGTTACGCGACACCTCTTATAATCTTTTCTCCGCACGCGACGACGCACAAGCCGAGAGATGTGAAATTCCTCCAAAAGGCAGACGCTCGTCCTATTGATCTGACCACGGATCGCTTTGTGGTGAAGCCGTAAATCTTTTTTTTTTGGTGTGTGTGTGTGGGGGTAATCAGATGTGTTTGATGATGCAAGATTTAGAAATACTTCAAACGTAAACACGGATACGCGCGCAGCGAATGAATTCCGAGTTGAGGAATCGACGTTGCATAAATCGCTCTTAAAAAGAATGAAGTGAAAATATGAAGTTCAGTGATTTCAACAGTGTAGGCAGGGAACGACTTTGGTGCTACAGCAAATAAACATGTAACTTTCTGCTTTTTCTGTTACAAATGACATGTTCTTGTGCTGTGAACCGTTGGTTGAACAATTTTAAAGACCCCGGGAGACTGTGGTCGACATTTTATGTGTGTAAGGCAATCAGTTGATTCATCAAAAACAACCATGTCTCTAATGAGAGCGAGCTGGAGCCGGTTGTAAACACACAAGGAGTAAGATGAAACATTTAATGGAGCTTTATGATAAAGGGCAGAGGGGATATGGAAATCAAAAACACAGGAGGAGAGAGAAAGACAAACAAAAGAAAAAAAAAATTGCCTGGAGTTGATTGATTGTCTCGCTGAGTGGGGGACATTTCATTTGTCATGGTCTTATTGAAGTGTAAGCACACACAGAAGCACTGCCGCACAAGTTGCAGCCTTAACAAAAAAAAAAAAAAAGTCGAGATATGGATTTTGCTCTGATACACACAAACACGCGCACACACGTTGTCTCTATTGTAAATGCTAAATGTTATAGCTGTTGTTCAGCGTGCAGCTAATTAGTTTGGCACGACTGTGTCCTTCCCAGGCTGCATCTGTGTATTTTGTAATCTCTTTAGGACCCTTTGTGGACAATAAGCACTGGACCTTGTCATGACCAGTCGTCCTCATGGAGACCAAAACCTGATCCTAACGAGGGCAGAACCTCGGAAACTGGCGAAGTTTTAGGGCTGAAATTGGAATTGTGGTCGTAGTTAAGGTGAGGGATAACACTTGGTTTAGGCATGAATGGATGCCAGTGTGTGTGTGTGTGTGTGTGTGTGAGCAGCAGAGTGGTTAATCCTCGCTACTTGTTGTTCTACCCCATTCTACCCCTCTAAAAACCCCTTTCTGCCTGTCTTCTCACCCTTTCTGTTTCCCTTCCTCTTTCTTATCCCCAGCTTCCAGTCTCTTTCTTTATGTTTTCTCTGTCTGTCACCTCTCCCTCATCTATTTTTTTTTCCAGTCTCCATCCTGCCCAGTCATCCGTTATATTCCCTCTTACCTAATCCCTTTACTCCTCGTTTGCATCCTTTCCAACTTTAACAAGCCCCGGCTTCCACCCCGTACATGCATATTTATTTTTTATCTGGCTTCTCTATTTTATCGCTGGCTTTCTCTCCTCATCCCTTATTCACCGACTGCCCCGGTCTCAGACACCCTCCATCTCCCTTTATCCCATTTAATGAAAGTCCCTGGTATTTGGACTAATCCAGTGGTGGAGTGTTCTCAGTGTCTCCGCTGCTTCATTTCTCTGTATCTCACTGCTCATCCTCCACCTCTATCTTTCCTCCCTCTCTCGACTCTTGAATGCCTCCCACTGTCTTTGTCATTCAGTGTCTCCCCAGTTTCTCTCTCTCTCTCTCTCTCTTGCCACCTTTCTGTTGCTCTCTTTCTTTCCCTCTTCCTCTCTGTAGACTAATGAAAGTCTGTGGTGTTGGTCTAATCCCCCTGCCTGTGTACTCGCAGCCCCTTTGTTGGTCAAATCTGACTAATGCCACCCGTCTCACTCCACAGCACAACTGCCTCTGACCTCAGCCATCCCTTACACACACACACACACACACACACACACTCGTTCTTGTACAATATTCTCAGTGAGGACACTCAGATGTAATGCATACCCTAGCCTCTTACCTTGACCTTAACCATCACAACTAAACACCTTACCTTAACCCTATTCTAGCCCTCAAAAATCCCCTTTAAGTTGTCAGGACCGGCCCAAATATCCTCTCAAAGATGGGTTTGAAACAAAACTTTACTAGAAACTTGTACCCACACAGGTTTGTGTACATATTCTTCATAGGACAGTGCAGCCTATCCTCAGCCATGACCAGTTCATAGTGGACACGCACGCTGACAACCCGCTCTGTGGTTAAGTGCTTGTTGCCCATTGTCCTGTCCTGTTCTGTCTCTCTGCGTGCGCGTTAACACTAAAACATGTCAATATTAACACTTACAGAAACACAGAGTGGAGTATTGAGCTGTTTCTTTGTGCCGTTTTGTCACTCAAATCTTTTAATTTGTTGGGTTAATGTTAAGGGTTGGGAATGTCTGTGAGGGTCGCCCAGGTCATTGTATCTTCAGGATTGTCAATTCTTCTTCTTCTTTGTTGGCGTTTTATGACAGTTGGCGTTCATTGTGTTGCATTACTGCCTCGTTTTGCGCCATGTGTCCTTCAAGGAGGCGACGAGAGTGATAGATATTGTGAAAGTGATACTGTTATCCTGCGATTCCCACCCCTTGTTAAAATCATGGGTAAAAACCATAGTGCAAAATATGAAATACAAGACCCAGAAGCATTAATGTTTACTGCTCAGTTCCAAGTCCAGATTTGAGGTCTTCAGTGACTTGACATGGATTTATTATGATATTTGTTATATTCGCCTCAGGCTACACAGTTTAAATGTCGCCAGACATTAAGTAGTAAAATCTAAGAATGTCCTTAATGCACCAACCACAACTTTATCACAAAGAAAGAATGCTGCTGAGCAATTTATACAAAACTAACTGCTCAATAAACCTAACTAACCTCAGTGAGAGTACTTGGTTATCTTTTTAAATATCATGACTGTAACAAAATACTTTAGGCCATGTGTCATATTTTGTGGTTATGACACAAAACCCCCCCAAAAAAAAAACCCACCAGTATTGCTATGAGGGGGGAATCGCTTTCCCTGATTCTTGGTTGAAATCAAAACTCCCCGAAAAAATCCAAAAATCCCAGAAAGCATGATGTCATAGAGGTCACGGCGGGGCCACCCGATATGTTTGGTTAAATTAGACCTTCGGCGTCTCCATGCGAGGCTCAACAGTAAATCATTGCATCCATGAACTGCTGTCGCCATTGATCTGACCTCAGCCCACATGCCTTGTAGCTACACAGCGCCGAGGCAGCGCGCGCGCCGACCCTGACACCTATGCAAAGGCCAAAGAACATTGTCTTCCACCTCATCGCCATCACTCATATCCATAACCGCGTGCACACCGGCCGATCCTCGGATGACTGCTCCATTACGGGGCGGTCTGTGACCTCGCGCGATCCCCGCCCTGCGACGCTAATGGCTCCTATTGACGTACTGGTACCCCCGTGTCCCAGTAACAGACATGCAAATGTTTTTGTCAATGTGCCTCGGTAATGTAGGGCTTGTCTGTCAGAAATCTGTGCACATGATAAATGCTGCATTGTGTTTCATGTATTGATTTTCTTCTTCTTCTTCTTCTTCTCCCTGCCGTCTTCCTGTGCTCGCTGCAGGCAGCGCAGCGTCATTGACTTTAGATCATCATGTGATGGTGTGTGTCGGGGAGGAGAATGTGCTGCATGTGTGTGTGTGTGTGACTACATGTGGGAGCGAGCATGTGTGTGTGTGCGCGTGTGTGTGTGTGTGTCATTGAGGCGGCTCTTACACAATTCTGACAGTGTTTGCAATATTTTGCAGTCGTTGGCCTGCCTGTTTATGGAGAATGTGCAATAAATCATGACAAAACATAACCAAACACAAGTGTGTGTTTATCAACAGGGGAAAGCTGTTTCAAGCTTTGCGTATTCTCAGCTGCGAGTGTGACACCGGGGTCAAATTGTTTCACTTGTGCACAAACTACACTGGGGATTGAGTCGTAATGTTTCCCCGTGAAAAAAAAAAAATTCATACGCCGCCCAGTTATGCTTTGTGAAACAAAGTAATTGGATTTGTAGAAGTGAAGGCAGGTTTATTGTACGGGAAGCACAAAGGGAATAGCAGAGTCCTCACAGACCCCATCCAAAGATGTAGTATTACCTGTACAGCGACGGTTCAAATGCAGAATTTAATATAATTCCATAGAGTAATCATCCGTGCAGTAATATACCACTTCCCTAAAGCCTCTTAGAAACACTGTTTTCAGTCACAGATCTTTTATTGTACAAGCTTCCTCATCACCAGCACTGCTGCTGCATCAGTAACATAATTAAAATTGATAGTTTTTAAGTTTCTCGAGTGTGATTTTAGTCCCTTTTTGCTCCTCAACGACAGCAAACTAAATGTGTTTTTTTTTTTGGAAACGCCGCATCATAATCTTAACTGTGCATTAACAGCACACAGGCACACTGACGACTTGAGGTTAATTAGCGCTCCCATTTACTGACTGAGCGGGATCTGCAATTACCGACTAAACTAAGTCAAAGACGAGAGACTCCCACACAAACGACCGCGACACTGCAAATGAGATATTCTCCGTATTGTCCTGGATAATTGTTGTTTGGGAAGCGCACAAGTGACACAGGGGCGCCGTGTGTTGTGACATCGGGCTTACATTAGAAAACAATGTGCGTACGGAAGATGGTAGATCCCCCCCCCTCTCCCGAGTGATGAAATGCAGTCACAAAACATGGCATGTGCTTGATCGTGGAGGTTTTTCTCCTCCTCCGATTGTTCTTGGAAATGTATCTGGGAAAAAAAAAGTGACACAGCTCACTTTTCAAAACTGCAGTGGAAGAAAATAAATTATAAATGGTAGATTTTGAAAGAACAGTGGCAAGTGATGTCTCTTGTCAGCATCAATAATACAACCCCAACAGTCCTGCCCTAGATGCATCAGCGACTTGAGAGCTAGTGTGACTGGAACATCCAGATATTAAACCTGTACTTCTTATATATATATTCACTCGTTACACACTGACTCTCACTCAAACTCCTCTGCTATAAACTTCTACACATAAATGTGCGAGGTGATATTTCAAACCACATTCTCTCTCGTCCTTTTGTGGAAGTTGATTGTGTACGAGTCAGCCAAAGGTGAAGTCCTGCCTGGCCGAGGGAGATTTTCAGCTTACGCCGTCTCAGGCAAGACTCCTGTGATTCATAAAGGGTGAGCAGAAGTTGTTGATAAAAGTCCTGTTTGTGCGTGTGAGAGACGGTGTGTAATCACTAGAAATACACGGCTTCAAACCGTCTCATCCTTTAAGGCGTCCGAGGAGCCCTCTGTTCTCCCGAACGTTCGGAGACCACAGAGAAAACCACTTTGACTGAGAGTTGATGAAATGAAATTCTTATGGACGCAACATGCCGGGAAACCGAGTTGGAGCGCAGACAAATAATTTCAGAACACCCAAATAAATGAAATTCCTCACTCCTCCTCCTCCTCTAAGACCCCACGCAGCTCACGACGAAGAGGTGGAGCGTCAGCGAGAGATTACAGCCGAGCAGGAAAAGAACATCGGAATCTCGAGGAGGATTCGCAGAGACAATTAAAGTGGGGGGGGAAAAAAAGTGTACACGAAGGGAGAACAGCAAGAGACACACAGCTCGCAGGCATAGCGCGTAAGCACCGGGGGTCGGTAAGAGGGTGAAAGGTGTCCCCACCTCTCTTGGAATCCCTCTCCCGCTTCCTTTCTAATCCGAGAGAAGCTGCCGTGAAATCAGCTTCGCTGCTCCTTGCCTCCTGCCTCTGGTGTAAAAACCATGGTGGAATCAAGCAGAGAGAATAACGGATGAGCAGGGGAGCTAATCCACCCGTCGGCCTGCAGGCTCCGGGCTTTAGGACTAACTCCTATCACTTACTGTGAAGGAGGAGGAGGAGGAGGAGGTGGAAAGAAATATGAGTGAAAGCCAAAGAAATGTCTACGTTCTCCCTGTGGATCACATAACTCGCCTGTTTTCTGTCAGTCAAGCCATTGCCTTTAACTTTTCTGCTTCCCACTTTAAAATCAAGGCAATTGATTCCGTTTCCACTTCGTCTCCGGAGCTCGCTCACTTTTCCGTCTTTGTTTCTATCATTGCAAAATCATTCTCTCCCCGCCCACGTCTGACTTCTCTTCATTTTTATCCACCTTTCTTTACGCAGCGCTCCCATGCCTGAGTCTCCATCATCCTCGGCAGGCATCGCTAATAGCCCTCTCACCACCGGTTTAGCTCCTTCTCGCAGAACTTTAGTGTTGCTGCCAATGCATTTTAAAAAAAAACATGTATAGGTAAGACTTGTGGGCAACTTACTGCTCAGATACGAGTAATTCTATTATTTATCCACTGTTGAACGACTGCAATGTCTGTTTAATTAGATTATCTGCAATGGAGAGACTGCAGATATCGTGCAAGGTTGAAGCTTTGCTCATCTGAAGCCAATCGAGTTTTTAAAACCAGGTTAAATGTTTTGGAAGGACACGTCTGTGTGCTCAGTGTGAAGCCACAGCTGTAGCAGCTTAGGATAACACCAAAACGAGGGCAAATAGTTCCATCTCTGGTGACATAAACCAGCTCTTAAGCTCACAAATGAACACATTTTAATCATTTATAGACTTTGAGAACCTACTACTTGCTATAGCTCAGGCTTTTGGGACAATCCGTCCTGGATTACTTAGACAAATTCAAGTAATTACTAAGTAACACAACTCGCAGCTTGTCCACCTTGACAAAGATTGACACTGAGTCTTAATGTTGGCTGTAGAGGGTGTGGGGGAGTTAAATGTTAGCACTGGTGTAATGAGCCGGAAGCAGATTGTTAGAGAAGCAGTCTGAATTTATAAATAATAAAAAAAAGGCGCATTGAATCCGGTTTGGCTGCTACACACGTCGTCAAAAGCCGGGTGCAGGAGATAACCGCTGCATTTCAAAGTGAGCGTGTAATTGAGCAGTGGACGGGAAAAGTGAGAGTGAACCTAAGCTTCTGAGCCGTATTTATGCCCGAGACCACATCAGGCGTCTCTGTGCTCTACTCAGTGTAAAGGTTTGGGAAGCGGAGCTACGTCAAAGCAGCTACGTCTGCGCTAACAGTTACAGCGCCATAGACATTAAAATGCCTTAAAGCAGGACAGAAGGAACACTTAGCCACTAGGGGGAGCAATGCTGGGGGTTGCACTTCTCACTTGATTTATAACATCAGTAAACATCAGGGTCCCAATCACTAGTTTCAAGTCTTCCATCACCTTCTACCACTTTATCCTCCGCATGACAGGGTCACCGGGTTTGCAAACCTGGATCTTCTTCCTGCAGAGGCAACAGTGTTAACTGCTCGTTTTGTTCCCATTTAGAGGAAAACGTAGGATAAAGCGCAGCATATGAGTGGACAGTGCGTCGTACAGCCAACAGATGCCTGATTGCGGGCGATAAATTGACATAGCATTGGTCAAACTCCGGATCCCGATGTATATACAGTACATATATGTATAAGGCAGAAACCAATAGTTATATTCACTATTACGGAACATTGGCGGCAAAGCAAAGTAACAACTTTGCTTTAAAGGGTTCATTAGTTTCCTTTGGAGTTTCTATAGTATTTTGTATAAGTGATGCTGCGCCACCAGGCACATGGAAACTAACTGACCTTGGAGGAGAAAGAAAATGTGCATTGGATCCAGCATATTGTGAATTAGGGGAACTCAGCGGTGCGCTTTAGCTCTCACCCAGTGGCTAATTATTATCAACCATCTGCTAAATGCATACTCTGTGCTCTCAGTCGCATTTTTTTTTTTTTTGACGTTGTTTTGTTTTCTGCATTTGTTGTTTGTGAACATTCCCTCACTTACTATTTCTGTGTGTGTGTGTGTGTGTGTGTATTCCCCCTATTACTCCCACACCTGTTTTTCCTGCCTATCAGTCTGTCTGTCTGCCTGTCTGTCTGATGGCTACCCCGTCTTCTTTTTCTGCTCAATGTGCTTCACTGCTCTTTTGGACACGCGTTAATTCAGAATAATCTCTCCATCTATTGGCAGACAATGTTTTGTATTATGGGGAAGCAACTGTTTACCTTGTTTTTCTCTTTGCGTCATAAATCTCGTGCCATTTCCTTGGAATAAAATGTGCGTTTTGGTTTCACCGAAGTGCATAAATACAACGCACACGCGACAAAAAATGACCTGAGATCTGAGCATATGGTTATGGTGACGCGTAGCAAGAATATCAGTGAGCGATGACATCCATCGTAGCACCTTTATGGAGCGGCTATAAGCCGTCGTATCGATCACAGAGAGATTGTTGTAAAGGATGAGGCCGATGGAAACGGACGCTAAGTCGCCGAACAACAATCACGGAGAAGAGATAAATGGAGTCATTAAGACAGCAATCATGCCGTTTATTTTGTGTATGATTGTGTAGGGTTGTGAGAATTTGGATACAGTTGAATGAGCGACCAAAAAGAAATTCAAATTGAGGCCGAGAATAAGCGGAGAAAATACAATGGGGGTGCGTGAGAGAATGCATGATCTCGTACTCACCAGAGAGTGGAAAGACAGCCAAGATGGTTGATATGGGGCCCTTGAAAGAAAACATCAGAGCTCCTTTGATTGCCTGCGATTACAGAAGTGTGGTGTTTTCACAGAGACCCATTTGTTTTGATAAAGACTTAGCCCTTCTCCCTGGAGAGAGGTGAAATGATGATGAGGGGGCGGGAGGGTGTTAGATCTGTTGATGTTAACTCCAAATTATCCGCATCTCTTGTGTCTTTTTGTGTGTTTTTTTTTGGCGCGCTCACTTTTCTTTGTTAGCCATTTTTTTTATTTTGTCTTTTTTTTTTTTCATCATTAATTCTGAAACTCAAAGCTAGGCTTTTTCTTCCTTCTTTCCTCATTTTATTCATCGATGCGTAACTGAAAACTTAATTCGACTCTTGATAGAGAAATCGAGGGGAAACGTCTCACGGAGAGCAATGACACGCTCAGGCTGTGCTTGTGCACCCTGCTGGCGGTCGCTGTTTTTATTGGTTTTCCAATCAATGGTTTTCAAAGAAGCAGCGAATCAGGACGGACAGACTCCACTGTCAGCACTACTTCAATGAAGGCCCCTGTCATTCCTCCTCATTCTGCCCATTCACCCCAATGTCATCTTACAGAGTTAGACCTCTGTCTTGTCACGCAGGACACAACTGGATGAGAATCTGTATCTGTAATAATTCAACTTGTTAGAGATCCTGAAGCAGTTTTAGCCTTAACCATCTGATGACCATCATGATATTTAGATTTTATGGCTGTAGTATTGTCAAAAAAGGTTCAATGAGTGAGTTCTTCTGCTCCGTTTCTCCAAGATATCTGGCAGTTATTTAACCGTTGCAAATGTGTGACGCGCTGGTGAATCTTGTCTTTGATTGGACGGTTGTTCCGCGGAAGTCCTGAGCTTCTACCGTAATGACAAATGACACCCTGCACAAATTGTCCATAGTGTTTGAATTTTCTAGCTCTAGATTTCTTGATCACAAACGGTCTAGGAGTTACGGTAATAAGAAGTGTAGGACAGGATTGGTCATATAACGGTTAAGAAAGATCAACTCGACAAAAAGTAGACAAACCCGCACGTCACACCAAACCGTCGTTATCACCAGCGCAGAAAGTTATTTGGGGCAAGTCGAACAAAAACTTAATATAATACTGTTTGTTGTATACTCGTCATCCGTCGTCCGCAATTACGTCAAAAGAAATGTTTCAATCTCGTGCCGTTACTTGTTAATCCAGGTAAGCAGGCAAAATGAAATGAAATCCCGCGGCGTGACGACGACACGGTGCCTGTAATGAATATTAATCAGCTTACTTACACTGGATCCATGGAAGCCTTTTCTTCATACATAATAAATAAACAAATATAAAATTGATCCCTGATTGATGGTGCAGAATAATGCCCCGTCATCCGTCCGAGGCCATTACATGAAAGCAACATGATGGCTAATTATCATTGACGATAACCTACATTAGTCTCCGGTCACTGAGCCACTTACTTCTGCTGGAACGGCTTCCTTTGTCCCCCTTGGGTCATTCCATTTAAACCTAATCATTTACAGCCAGGCCCACTGGCTCTGAGTGTTAGTCAGACTTTTGCCTGAGCCTCTCTGTGAGGACACAGATTGATTGCTGATGGCCTGTCACGGATTTGACGTCCGCCGGTCAGATGACAAATACACAGATCGTAAGATCGTGGCAAAAGTTAAAGGGGTGAAAGCTGCTGCTGCTGCTGCTGAGACAAAGCCGTCTCCCCGGATGACTTTGCGGCGTGCGTCATCACACGGCCCTGGATATAAATCCGTTCTGTCATAAAAAGTGCAGCAGTGACACACTGTTTCCTGAACCTCTGGTGGCTGAAAACAACACAGTCTGACTTAGAAAGGATCTGCGACCGGAAACTGGAGCAAACAAGGGCGAAGTGAGATTTCAGCGGGATTTTGTTATTGTTTAACCAGGGCACATGTGGGCCTGTGCTTCTTTGTGTTACCAAGCAACCAAAACCTGGAGGCTGCTCACATGACTGAAGTAGCTGCAGATTTGACGAACATGAATCTAAACAAACACAATGGATTATTAGCCCCATATTTCTCTCAGAGCAGTTGCTAACATGATGTGTGTGTGTCTGGATGCATCCTGTTCTTCACCGGAGTTGGACAAAAAAAAAACAGTTAAATCTACTTCTGTGGCCAAACTTTCAAAAGATGCACTGAAAGATGCAAATGCATCGCTTTTTTTTTCTTTTGCACACACATCTTTTTTGTCAAGTTTTTACAGATGCACCATTTGCTTTTTAATGCTTTTGAATACAGAATTTTCAGCTTCTTTTGCCAAGTGTTGCCAAGTCCATGTGTCTTTGTGACATCTGCACACACTGAAGCCCAAACCTGCTGACCCCGTGGTCTCATTTTACTGTATTAAAATGTATCGCGGCATCAGTCAAGTGTGATTAAGCTCAGTCACTTAACACAGTTAGGTTGTGCAAATACGCTTGAATCAGTCTTTTTATTTTTTAATGAACCGATGCTACGAGCAAATTCCAGAAGGCAGAGCGTACCAATCAGCTGTGCGGTTAAGCCTCTGTTCCTTTTTTCTAACCCTTTGTAAACACCGGAAAAGAGCAAAACAAACACGTGGGGCCGTGAGACAAAGAGTGTATCATGTGGCAACAAGAGGTTCTGTCGAGCACTTTGCACTTTTAACTCATCACACATGACCCTCTTTGTAAAAGGGGGAAAAAAAAGATATTTGCATCGACGAGTAAAGCGGGGGAGAGCCCCTTTCACCTTGAAATGTGCTGCATTTCTGCGTAATCGTCTTCCCTCCTTTAAAAAATTACCTTTCTGAAGGGCGCTGGGGTTCAGGGAATCGATAGATCACTCAGGCTGCAAATGTATTATCTTACAAAGAAAGGTGGGGTTGGACGGGGCAGGGGGGGAGGAGACAAGAGGGGTGGTTGAATGGAGAGAGGGCATGGAAGCAGGGGAGAGGAGGTGAGGATGGTGATGGAGGGAGCGTGCCGCAGAGTGGAAAGAGTGATGAAGGGAAAGTGGCGAAAGTAGAGGATGTGAAGGATGAGGGGTAAATAGGGTGAAAGAGCTAGAGGAGGCTGATGGATCAAGCATGGGATTGATCAAATTGTTGAAAAGTGAGGCAAGAAGGGACGGGGAGACGGAGGGGAAACGGCCAGAGTAACAAACATAGGAACACTTTATTGTAACAATGTGGTGATAGTATAGTAATACTTCTTGAAATAAAGAAGTGTTATTACCAAGTATAGTACGACATATAAGGATGGATGGATTTTACATTTATTTCACGGTAATATAAGAAAACTTCTATTATCATATCATGTTTTCTCCTTATTAACACATTGTTTTTACTCATGCTGGAAATTCTCTTACAAATACGACAGTATTTCCATAATATTACGACAAAAAGATCGTCGTCGTTGCACTGTCACCGCAAACACTGCTTTTCTTAAACGGTTAAAGGGAGAAAATTTACAAATTAAATTACAACACAGAGTGATGGAAGACACGATCACAGTATTTCCACCATTTTAAAAATGTCCTCAATATCGCTTTTTCAATGCAACGTGAAGTGTTTATCAATGCTTTTCATTGCGATCATGGAATCACGTGCAGGTGATAAAACTATAATCTTCACAGGGTTTTCCTGTAGTTCTGTAGTGGTAATGTATGAATGTTTTTCATGTATTCACCTTCAGCTTAAACTACTAATGTTGCGGGTACAATGTCTGTATCTCTCTCTGTCTATTTCTGCTCGGTAACGCGTGCATCACACATGCAAAAGAAATAGACGAGGCGCCGAAACTCCAAAATAGACGTCTTATACTCGCAGTGTGAACACTGGTGTCTGTTCACACGGCATCATCGTCATCAGCAGCAGCAGCAGCAGCAGCAGCAGCAGCAGCAGCACGCGCCTCGCGTCCGGTGTGAACCAGACCTTATGCACCGAGCAAATGAGCAGGCAGAAATGAGATGAATGCACCACAGTGGCAGCAATAATGATTCTGGAAGCAAAATGTGTTCCAGTGATTAAAAAAGAAAAAAGAAGCCCAGCTGTTCAGTCAGCAAAGGAGGCTAATATTTGCTTCATTCATAATTCACTGTGATATTTTTGGACCAGAAAAGTGCAGTCCTTTGGCTGAGGGATAATAAAACTGTGTGGTCTGCCTGGTGTTGAGAGCCATTGCATCAGGAGAGATGAGAGCGAGAGATTCTTACCTTGCTGCCTCTTTGATCTCATTCCACTGAGTATCTGAGTATCTTATCTTCTTTGCATCGCATTACAGTGTTAAAGCAGAGTCAGTGCGCTCATTCATTTTCAGGAAGGTGAATTATCTCCCATTTTGGAGAGGATTGAATATGTACTGTACATATATATATATGGCTCTAGATTTTGGGGGTTATACATGTGATTAGAGCGTTGTGTGCGATCTCAGTTTCTTAGTCATTTGTGTGCACACGGCACGTTCACTCGACTCTGCTGAAGATGACGTTGAAGCTCCGCCTCACTCACACACACACACACACACACACACACACACAGGCAGACAGATCAATACAGTCTCATTTCACACCTCGTGCAACCAAAGTTCTCCATTGCAGGTCAGCAAAACACAGACAGACACCACAGATAGGCAGATGGAGAAAGATAGGATGATGGAGACCGGGGGAGGGGAGGTGAGGTGAGGGGGAGAGATGGTATATAAATGGAAACCTGAAGCAATAAAGGTGGGAAAGTGAGACCTGTGTTGCTGGGTGGCAGGTGCGTTCTGGCCTCTGGCTAAATGGTGTGTGTATATGTGGAGTGTGAATGATCAGACAAGTGTTTTGAGTTCACGACGGTCTCATCTGTTACTCTGCACTGACATTGATCCGGTTCTGGTTCTATGTTTCTCTCTCTCTCTCTCCTCTCCTCCTTTGCTGTGTTTTACACATTAAGCCGACAGTTTAATTCATCTGCAGCTTTGCGACAGTGGATTACGCGCCGGGTCTCGCTGTAGATTGCCAACATTACAAGGATCTCCAAAGAATAGGAAACACATACTGTAAGCCAGCGCATTAGTGCTCTAACAGCACTTAGTAGTGCTGTACTGTTAAATCAATAATGATCTCAAGCTCCAAACTTTCATTTGGTGGAAGTTGGTGATAAAATAATCACTCTTTTATGTATATATATAAAATATATACAAAAGTGTACAATTACCTTGTTTTTTTGAGTTTTGATGAAGGCCTCCAACAGACCTGGAAGCACACACGCTGTACTTTATTATAACTGTTCTTTTTAAACGACAAATAAAGTGATGCATGAGCAAGCAGGTGATTGCTTTCACTTTAATCTCTATGATGTGTGTGCGTGAGTGTGTGTGTGTCTCAGTGGGACACACACACACACACACACACAGATGCTTCAAATGTGTCCTTGCACATAAAGACTCCTTTTCTTTCCCAGCGTGTGTTCGCATGTGCATATCCTTCCCCCCTCTCCTCACTCGTCCGCCTCACATTGGACCCACTCCGCAGGCTGCAGTCTTCAGTCGTCGATATATATATATATGCAGTATGTGCATGTGTGTGTGTCAGTTATCGCACAAAAAGGGGCGGGCGAAAACTGAATCTTTTAAAACGGCACACCGGAAAAAGCAAAAGCGGTGCATGCGCTTCCACTACGTTTGTATATGTATGTGCACACAGGAGCTAGAAAGCATTTGATTAACATCCATCTCTGCATTCCTTCTTCCTTTGCCACCGACAAACAATAAAACCCATTACGGGCACTTTGCTGTACACCGCCGAACGTTTGTCATCCCATTGTGCCGCGTTACAACACTGAGAGATGACTTTTGTTCCGTCGTTATTCATCCTTTTGTCTTCACCGTTTCTGAGGCATTGCTTTATAACTCACGTTTCATGGACTCCGATCCTATACCTCGCTGTGTTTGTGCCACTTTTAAAGCCCAATTTGCACGTCTGGTCTGTGTGTGTGGTTTTTACTCACTAAAGCAGAATGTTAAGTAGTTAAAATGTCGTATTTATTTACACGGCACCTGTCATTCATGAGTTTAATTGTTTAATAAACTCTTAAAGGACAAATATTTTAACCCTTAGAACATTTCGGCTGCTTTTTTCCCATTACTATATTAAAACGTACAGAGGCTATAAGAATGTGCACTATAGAGTGTCTTATATCCTTTTTCTCAGCACAACATAGGCAATCTGATGCAAAACAAATTCATTTTCACCAACTACATAAACACACCTGAGCAACAAGTACTCAAAATCAGATTCAATTTGCAAAATTTGGAAACAGGACACAGTTCGAAGTTCACTCGGCTCGTTATTAGGAACAAAAAGTAAAGAAAAACGGTCTATTTTGTGACTTCTGCACAATTACTGCTACTTTATATCACTGCTAAACAGGATGTCACACACACACAGGATGTCCATAAAAGGAGTTGTGTTTGTATGTGTTTTTGGAGGGATAATTTACTGCAATAAATTAAGAATTATTTTAATTTAAATGTGAAAAAAACAAAAAAAAAAACAAAGCAAAGGGTGTTTCATTTTTTGTTTTTATCAATCTTCTTGAGTGATAACATGGGCTATAAAGAAACGTCAGTCAGCTTAGGCCCCTGACTTGAATGGCATGGAACTATGAAATTGGACAACACCCAGAGTTTCTATCATCGACTGTGATGGATCCTCGAGCTCGGGTAATTTTCCAGCCCCGTGGAAGCTGCTTTTCATCATTTACAGAGAAAAAAGAAAAAAAATGGTGAAAAATTGCTTCTTTTCTAAAAAGGAAAACATGTTCTTTTGAAGCCATTTGTAAAGTTGACGGTAACGCCGTCCATATGAGTGAGCTTTTTGATCATGACTCAGTGTGGATCAACACACTTCTAGTATGTTTTTTTTTTTAATGGAAAAGTAAGCTATTGATAGCTGAATACAAACCGTCTTTGTGTGTGTTGTCATAGTGATCCAAGCTACTTCTCTTTTTGCATCACCGTTGATTTCATCCCACTCCAAATTAAAAGCTTTTTCAAAGGCATGTCCTGCCGACACTGAGACAGTGAACATGGGTGGACATGGGGAAAGAACGTCTCGTTCAAAGCACCAGTTTAATTTCTATCAACACTGAACACGAAGACAAATTAAAGCCTGGAGCGACATGCATTCATTCTATTTACTTTTCAGCCGACTTAAAAGGACACCGTCTCCCAAAACCATAGATGTTTGAAAGGGATGGGACGATACCACTATTTTGTTTCTGATATCGATGCCGATATATCACAAACTCCAGTATCTACCAATCACGATATTAGTCCGATACAGTACATTTAGACCAGGGGTGTCAAACTCAAATGACCCGGGGGCCAATGAGCATCTAGGCCGGTCAAGAGGGTGGCGGTCTAGAGAAAAACAAGTGTAAAATATATATATATATATATATATATATGTTTTTTATATATATATATATATATATATTATAAAACTAATTATAACACAGTATTCCATCATGATATATCTTTTTAGTAACATTAATGATGCAAAATAAACCTATTAATATCAAAAACAAGAGAAATGAATCTAAAATCAAATAATAATAACATGGACAACTGCAATTAAAACATTAACGTTTGACATATATATATATATATACACATATCATTTAATGGTAATAACCAGTATTGGACCGATACCGATACTGACTGATACCGATTCCCATCCCTGAAGTTTCGATTACAACTATGATCCCAAATGGAGTTCTGGGATATGCTCCAATCCAATCCAATCCAACTTTATTTATAAAGCACTTTAAAAACAACAAGAGCTGAAACAAAGAGATAAATTTAACAAATGAAATATAAAATCGTGTGACTGAATAGACCTAAGAACAAACAATAAAAACATACAACAAAGCAATAAAATACTGTATAAAATATACCACAATGAGACCGATTGACCTCCTTACGAAGAAAGGAAGCAGTAGTTGAGATCCATGATTTCTCAAGCTTACACACATTCTTCTCCGTATACATCATAGTTTATCATAGACTTCACTTCCAGAGTCATTAAGTCATTTCCCCACTGGTGGGCGATGGTTATCAGTTGCCGGTTTTGCAAAGTGAAATGAAAGAAAAAAAACAAATCCAACCCCAAGTTCCTACTTTTTCCCAACATGTTTTCCATGTGAAAGATATTACAATTCATGGTTCAAGTACATTTCATTTTTCCCTCCACTTTACGGTTTCTTCGGCTGTTGCCAGTTCAGCTTAAGGATTTCTTTCAGCCTGGGTGGTTGGACGCATCTTGGAGTTTCCAAGGCCCCCGTTTGAGGGAGAATTGTTTTGAAAGTTGAATATCCAAGTGTTGTTGCCTAAGATCGTAATCGGTGGACAACCGCATGTGTGTGAGTGTGCGAGTCCTCCCGTGTGTATTTGTGCGTGCAGCAGCACTCGGATAAGCTTTTTCTGACTCAAGGAGTTTTCGTGTCCTTCTCTTTTTCACTTTACTCACTCTTGCTCCTTCCTTGCTTCCTCCCACCTGCCTCACTCTCCGTCAAGTGTGTTTTTTCCCAGCCATTTTCCTCATCTTCTTTTTGTCTAACTTCATCTACGTCTTCATTTTTTAAGTCGCACCTTTTTCTTTTTCTTTTTCTGTTCTTGTCCTTCCCCGCTTCTCTTTGCTGTCGTTATGTTTTGGTCTGCTCTGACGAGTGACGACCCTTCCCCCCCCCCACCCACCACTGCAGGTCATTTAGATGCAGCTGGGGTGGACTCAAGGTGTGTGTGTAGGGACCACGCAGCACCGACGCTAGGCCAAATCTGTGTAACGGATTGCTTTGCTAATAAACAATGAAAGGTTAGGAGCAAAGTGGTTGTTGTTGTTGTTGTTGTTGTTGTTGTTGTGTGTGTGTGTGTGTGTGGGTAATGGGAAGAGAATGCCAATACTTCTGTCAGGACCTTGATGAGTCAAATGTTTATTTAAAGCACACACACACACTGTACAGTACGTGCAGCTACAATCACAAACACTAGTGTTTGTTTCCAATATTTGTTACCTTTTCATTTCAGGATTCTATTCCCCCCCCACACCGTTTGCATGAGTAATGACCTTTCTGAAAACCACCGCCACTGCTTTGAAATTAGACTGCCACTCGCCCTGAGCTCTGAATGAATAAATAAATTGGTTTGGATTCTGTAAATGCAGACGGTTTCTCAGAAAACCACCCCCGGGGCTGAATTCAGTTAAATATATACATGTATATTTTTTGGGCTTGTTCGTGTTTCAGGTTACATTGATTCAGTCAGTGCTCTTTCATTTGTTAATCCTTTGTAACTTATACTGTGGTTCAAACCCAGCGGGGAGTCAATGAATTTGACACATTTTTGTGTTATGTGCCCACCAGTGACACTTGGTCCTGTTAGCGTAACTGTTAGCAAAGATGGTGGACACCGTTTACATTATGGAAATGAGGTCCCGCCCCCCTACGAGTGGGTCGTTGCAGTTTCAAGCCTCGGACCAATAGATATTTCTCAACTCAGGGGAAACTGAAGCACAATTTTCAAAAATACTAGCCCTGTTCTAGTAACTTAAAGCCTAAATGGAAATTGATTAAGGATTCCTTTAACGATAATCTGATTCTCAGTATCATTATTGGTGAAAAATGGGGAAAAAAAGTAGAATCTGACAGGATGTGTTTACCCAGATTATGACATAAATGCTACGCCAAACCTGTCGTGTGCCATGGTTATAACCGGATGATAAATGCGTCAGCATGAGTGATGAATGAATGTTTAAAAGAAGTAAAATTAACATATCCGAGTGATATCAGTGTTGGTAGTAATTTAAGGTGGTGAAATCGATATCATATCAGACACACACACACAAAAAAAAGTGGTATTGAGCCGTCAATATCTGCCTGTGTTTCTGTCCAATATGCTTTCATTTTAGTTCCAAGTGAAAACTGCGATAATTTACAATGAATGAAAGGATTCTGGCTCTTTGACACACACACACACACACACACACACACACCGGAGCTGAAATCTGCTGAGAGCCAAGCAAACTCAGTCGATATATAAAAGACGAATGGACTGTTGCATTTTTACACGGGGACAGATTTACATTCAGGGCCTGTCACTGTCAACCTGCTTACTCATTGGCGTATCATCGTCATCACAATTCCTCCGGGAAGTTCAGGGGCTCGCCAGCCGTGTGAAGCCGGGGAAACGCTGTCATCAGCGTTTACTGGAGGACGCGACACACGGAGGGGAATATATATATATGTGTGTGTGTGTGTGTATCTGGGGACCAGAAAAGGGGGAGAAGACAGACGGTGAATGGCAGAGGTGGCGGCGCGTGTGCGCGCGAGGTGGAGAGGATGACAGATAGGAGAGAGCAGCAGCAGGTGGAAATGGAGAAGGTGGGGGGAAGGGAGATGTGTATGGGGGAGGGGGGGTGAGGATGAGAGAGACAGACAGCCTGAGTTAAAATGTTGAGTTATCGCGTCAGTGGGAGAGACGGAAAGTAAGAGAACGGCTGACTGTGTGTGTGCCTATAGGGCTTGTGGTGAACAGAGAGAGCTGACGGAGATAATGAATGAGTCTCTTGCTGTCTGTGGCCCACATTCACACACACACACACACACACAGAGAGAGAGAGAGCTATTCTTCTTAGGACGCTGCATTGACCTAACCTGAGGTTCTGCCTCGTTAGGACCAGGTTGTGATCTCCACGAGGACGACCGGTCCCGACAAAGCCAGTGTGGAGACGCAGGGGTGAAGTCAGCAGCGATGACTAAGTGCTGCGTTCACCGTGGGACTGCTGAGCACACGAGAATGAGCTCAGCCTCAGGTTGAGGTTGAGGTGCAGTCCACTCATCGAGCTTTAATCACCAATGATTCCTCACGTTACTGGCTCTCTATTTCTGTCACATGATCTCATATGGAACAGGAAATCAAGCAAATACACAATAATAATTTAAATGTCGGCTAATTTCTTTAGTATATACAAAACAAATACTTTCAAAAAGACACATTTTGAGGTTACTTTATTTCAAGCTTGGACAAAAGGAAAAACTAAATAAATTAGTGTTATTGCTTTTCCTCAAACCCGTTTCTTACCAGATTATGTTCCATATTATTGCGGTCATTATAACAATATACAGACAAAAAACAAATTAGAGTCTGCTTTAAAAGCAAAGGCTCAGCAAATGAACTTGCAAATGTACGTTTCTGGAATATTTTAATATTAATGTCCTGGATTTAGCCCTGCCTGAAGTTGTCACTTTCAGTTAGTTTCCAACTGCTGCGGGGCGGGAAACTTTATATGAATGTACATCTTTGTATGCGCGCTGATGAACAGTGACTTTACAGAAAAACAAAAATAAGAGCTGCATTAAGCCTGTCGTCAATCATCCTGGCCGACTGAAATACCTGCTCTTGGACAAATTGATTAGTCACGGTGGGGAAGGAAATAGAGACAAATCTGCACGTTCACTAAATTGGCCACAGCCTTAATAATCTAAATGAACCATAAATAAACGCGGGACATAAACAAACGGCCATATTCATTTTTGCTCTCATTTTCCACTGGGGAGGGCAAAAATGTCCACACACACACACACACACACCAAACTATTTCAGTCCTGTTTTCGCTGCGGGAGAAGCAACAGACGCTAATCTGTACTTTAGCGACGGCACCAGCATATTTGGTGTGTTTATCTGGTGACGGAGGTTCGTGGGCCACCCAGGCCTATACTCACTGTACGTGGATGCATGGGTTTGTTTTTTTATTTTACGGAGCGCATAAGTGTGCGTCTATAATACCTCGTATTGTGTTTGTCTTAACATGTATGCGAGTGTGTGCATGTTTTATTGCGTGTGCATGAAAAGTTAATCCAGCGATCTGACGGACCTACGCGACAGCCGTGGAAATCAAACTCTACAAATAGCCCCGGTGTGGTTTAAGATGAACACAGTATTTGTGTGTGCGGTGTATGTGTGCATGATTGTGTGTACTGTGTGTGTGTGTGTTTGTGTGAACCCGCTCTGTGCTGCTACTGTATCGGCTATATTTACTGAAGAGGCTTGGCAAGCAGGTTGAGTAAACACGCTGTTTTTAGTTTCCCAACGAATCAGACTTGCATCCACACGTACACAAAAAAGCTATCTGACTGCGTGTCCCACTTTCTCTCAACTTTAGGCTTTAGGTTTATCTTCTGGGAACTGGATTACCATGTTTTTGGCCCCACATTTTCATCAGCTCAACTCATGTTTCTTTAAGACATTTCACTCTCATAACCACCAATGTATGTGTGTGTTTTGTTACTGGTCAGAACAAGGTCCTCGCATGTTCTCCAGTTTCCTCCCACAGTCCAAGAACATGCAGATATACTACATTGGTTTGTTTTTTTTAGATGCTGATACATTCAATTCCCAATGATTAACAGCTTCTAATCCACACCAAAGAATGTTCACGAGTGTACTTTGTTTGCGGAATCGTCGCCTCCTACCATTCGTCTTTAGTGCTGCCTTAAAAAAAGCACTAATATCGTAAAAAAAAAACGCTTGAGTGTTTTCCAAAGAAGTAAACAGCATTTGTGAGCAATGATACTGGGGAGAAAAAAAAAAAGAAAAAGCACCCTCAGGACAGTCGAGAAGCTCGCGGAGCATCGCTAACATAATAATTACGCGCATTAGATGGTGTCTTGCATTTAAATTGCCCATTTTCACAAACTGAATCTTAAATCTTAATTTCATTTACTGTGAGGCAACAGACTCTTGAGTGGGAGACCGTGTGTGACTTCCGGAGCAGAAATGCGATCGTTTTCTTGTGACAGTAAATTCACGGCATTGCATGAATTCGATTAACAGATGAGGATACCGAGAGTTTTCCACGAGCTGACCACTCGTGACCTTGTTTACCTGAAAGCAGTAGAAGGCTTCCCTGTAGAATCCAATCGGTTAAATTAGTCTGAAACACAGCTTCAAACCAGCTCCTGTGTTTGCTCATAATAATAATAACCTGACACAGACTGATGCAGTTAACTCCAAGTTTGAAGTTTTGATGCTGGAGAAGGTGTGTGTGTGTGTGTGTGTGTTACTTCCACTGTGGGCAGTGTTTCAGCTCTGGTTTTGATTAACTCTCTGTGAAAACACCTCTGTTCAGAACATCACAGCCTGTAGATCACACTCTACTTCATACACACACACACACACACACACATGCTGCGCAGCTCCTGGAGGCTCCCTGTTCACAAAGGGGAGTCTACACCCATCATTCAAAGCCTTATAGGCCTTAAGAATGCTGACACACACACGCTCGATCACACTCACACACACACACTCTCATCGACACACACACAAAGTGCTCTGTTTTCTTAGCTTTGATACACTTATAGAGTTCAGAGGTGAGAGGGCTGGAGGTAACACTGTGTTTTTCCAGAGCTTTCTAACTACCTAAATCTGCCTCTGCGCACACAAGGAGGTCCAGATGGCTGGGTGGAGACGAAAATACCCTCAAACACACACACACACACACACACACACACACACAAGTGCAGAAATCCCACATGAGGAGCTCTCATATCAGAGATTCGGTACTTGACACAAGTATTAGGCTGTTTATTCACATACAGCCTCCAGCGCTAACCCCGCCATACATAATAATTCAGCTCGGCTCACAGCGATTGCAGCGCACTCCGCGAGGTGTTCGGCGCGCACGCTGGTACCCCCGGTGGCCAGCTGCGTGCGTTTCGGCTCACGCGTCAGACGCCGCGGCGTGGCGTCAAAGTCGGGACACACGGTGCATTGTAGCCGACACGTCCATTGTCCTCTAAATCGCAGCCAGCCAGGAGCAGTCATGTGTGATCAATGCCCAAATTTATCACTCGGGGCCAAGTGCTGTCACCCAGGTGTGCGTGTGCATGTGCGTGTGCGTGTGTATGAGTTTGACCCCTCGCTGCCTCTTGAAACACAATCATCTTTAGTGAGCAATTATAGCCAGAATGACTGTAAATAAAGGTCATGGTCATCTAACTATTAACACTCCGCCAAATGCCACGTCAGCGCGTGTGCACACACACACACACACGTGCACGCGCATGTGTATGTGTGAGTAATCTGCAGAAATCCGGGCATGATTGATGAGGGAATTAGCGACGCTAAGCAAACGGAGGCATTATGGGAACGAGGAAGTGGGCGCTACTGGACGTGGAGCGTGATGTTTAAGGTTCCACGGGCAACAGTTGGTTGTCATTACGTGTCCGCGTATGTGTTTGGTCAAAACGGATCGTCCGCGGGACAGTTATTGATGGATGGCGGTGCCGTTCATCCATCTTTTTCCTGTTATTATGGTCGCCGGGGTCACGGGGCTCAGCAAACTCATTAACATTTGAGATAATTAACGCTGGAATCCTGTGTGGATAAACACTTGCCAGTGAGTTTACAGTCACTGCTGTGGCTCGGATAAATGTTAATTCTCTCATTAGGCAGTATAGTTAAAGAGGAAGCTCGAGGTCTCATTTGTTTTTTAATTACTAAAGTGAAGGCATTCCACGTTTCTCTCCCAAAATGATATTATTATTATTTATTTTTATTTTTAAAATGCTGACTGCAGGCGTGATTATTCAACACTGTGTTTGAACACCAAATCTGCTTTGTAACCAAACGACATACAAAGTCAATGGAGAGTCACCAGTGTGGACCAGTGGACGCCAATGCAGAAGTAAAAATATACTGAATGGCCACCAGGGGGCAACTCTGCTGGTTGTGAAAAGAAGTCAGTTTGAATGAACGGCATAATCGTCTCAACTGCTAGTTTCACTTCTTTGTCAATAGAACATGATTTGAATTTTGTAAATTTGGATGACAGTCACATTTGAGTGGACACGAGTGTGATTGACAGCTGGCATTGTCCAATGGGACAATGGGAGTTCAGGTTCTTGCTCTTCAAAATAGGACAAAATTATGGACCCTGGAACTGTATGACATTCACTTTTACCTCTTCTACTTCTACTTACAATCCGAGTAACTTCACCGTGTGAGTTGTTATTTAAAGTTAGTGGAATTTGTGTCTCTAGAAGCCAACAACTCGCGATCAATTGTTAGTAACAGACCTGTTTGTCTCTAACCCAATTTAGATGTTTTAACAATTTTTGAGGACTATTCCAATTTACATACAACTTAAATAACTTTTTAAGACACAGAACATGGACACTTTTCAAGATTAAATGTACAAAAGCTTGCGTTTCCATCTTAATTGAGTCAGATTGTAGTTTGGTATTGCTTTTACAGCTTTCAATCTAAGTACTGAATCCTATTATCATGGAGCCACCAACTCAACTTCCAGCCGCATTTGTCCTTGTTTTTCATTTTGTCAAAAAATGCCAGAAAGGAACTTGTCAGGGTTTTCTTTTTAACGATTGTTTTGGAAATCAAGAGTTACATTTCTATCATTGCCCCAAGGAAGGACAAAAGTAAAGTGTCACAACTAAGTCAGTCGTTTTGTTCTTTGAGCGGTGAACAGAATGAGGCTCTTGTTCCTACAGCGAGGATTCTTTTGATGTACAACCTTCCCCCCCTGGATATATGGATATAAGCTGCCTCCACTCTGAATTTTTAGGGTTTTATTTTTCACCATGATACAATTAGAATAGTCCCTCTGAAAGTGTGCTGTATTCAGTTATTCAGCCTTTTCTCCTTGTCTGTCCCAGACCTTTGCTTTTTTTTTTTTCCATTTGCCTAATACTTCATCATGACCCTGTGTATCCTTTAGAAACTCTTTCCAATGAAAGGAGATATGCCTGTAGTCGTGTATTTCTATATTTCTGGCCATTGCTCTGGCTCCTGTATTATTCATCTATTCATATTTACAGGTGGAGACTTGTGTTGCTGTAGGAACTGATACTCTTAATGTGCTCTATGGTGCCAGATATTCTGGTTTCAACAGTCGAGCCACTCTCATTGGTTATTAGAGAGACAAGACACCCAATAAAAGTGGCATGTTCTGTGGTCTTTCACTGCTATGACCCATCCGGCCAACACATAGGAGATCTTCTGCATACCCTGGTTGTAACAAGTGGTTATTTGAGTTACTGTCGCTTTTCTACTAGAGCTGTCAATAGACACACATTTGTTCATCGAGGTTAATTTGCGATTAAAAGTTTGCTCTTCTTCTAACGACTAAATAAACGAGTAATCAAGACAGTGTTCATTTCAGACTCAGGTCTATCAAGTGCCGACCAGGTCACCTTGAAATAAAGTAGAAGTATACTAGAAGTAAACAAACTTAAAGCGTTAATCTCGGCTGTTAACTTTTAACTCTTAACTTTTTCTAAGCGTCATCTCAAACCACTTTTCTGTCCAGAAAACTGTTGTTTTCCTCTTTTTGGACCATTTCCTGTAAAACCTCGAGCAGCCCCTTTGGCACCAACAACATGTCACGTTTAAAGACTTTTAAATGACCGTTTAAAGAAGTGAAGTTTGTGAAGTTCTGTAGAGTTTCTGGCTCATAATGATCCGCAGATATTAGTCCATTATTCACCCTCGTACCTACGACCTGTACAACTGAAATACCCGTGTTGTCTCCTTCTGTCAAAAGCACATGTAATGTATTTCTCACATGATGGATTCCTCACTTTGAGTAAAATCCCCTCACATGCAGTTTCCGGGGCTGATGAGATATTTTTTTTCGAACAATTCAAACAAGTCATGCATAATGGTTTATGCTCCTTTAGGGCCGCGAATGCAACACTCGCGCTATAAATCACAGAGCTCGTTCATTACCCAGGAGAGCGCTCGTCTTTATTTCCCTCCCGAAACACATGCGTAATGAACTATTCTATTTGTGACAGCGTGCTGACAGGGGGTGGATTTGGCACTTGTGTTTCTGAGGCAAAGAGACAAGAGAGGCACTAAACTAAACCGTGTTAGTTACATCTATGCTTTAGTCAGTTAATGATGTAGAGAAATGTGGTTTGTAATTAATGTGTGAGAGAGACAGGAAAGAGCCAGCCACACAAAGTTAATATTTCAAGGGGGTGAAAACCTTTTAACTTTTCCATTAGAGGGCCATTTGATCAGTAGTGTACCTGTGTGATTCCGGGGGTAATAAAACACCAAAGGGGGGAAAATAAAGAGGAGGACAGTGTACAGTTGTGCATTTTTTTAAAAGAAGAATGCGTTATAACTTCACGCGCACACGCTCTCTGGCCCGCCTAGTGTATTTCCCTCCTGGCTTTCCAATTTAAATGCAAATGTTCCCAAATCGGACTCCACAAAGACGCAGAGGCAAAAAAAAAATAAAATAAATAAAAATCATTTGACACAGCCATGAATTATATATTTTAATTAAGCAGCCAAAAAAGAATCACGCCTATTCAGCCCTTTCCTGTCCAATAAGAAATAAATAAATAAATAAATATGGGAGATGTGGGACGAAAGGAGGGGGTGGGATAAGTGGGAGGGATCCGCGGAGGGAGAGGAGGGTCTGTGTTGAGTATGTGTGATTGCAGCGCTAACCGCCTGTGGGCTATCATTATGCGAGCGATCCAAAGCTGTCACATTTCAAAACTGTATTGTTTTGCTGATAGATGGGCTAAATGCCCCCACATCGTCACACACACACACACACACGCGCACAGTGTGTGTGCACACAGACACACAAGCACATGCCATTTATGTTTTGATGGGCAAAGCAGCACTTGGAAAATGAACAGCAAACAGCAGAGATGGTGGGGGGGGGATTGTGATGCTCTGACAAGGGATGCAATTTTAATTTCACCCCCTGTCACTCTCCTCAATATCAGCCCAGATGAAATACATATGAGCTGCCAATCACTCACACACACACACACACACACACACAACGACACACTCTCTCTCAGACTTCCACTTACTCGTCCCATCTTTCACCGTCACAGGTGCACAATCACAGGAGCCTCATCTTTTAATAGATTTAAACTCAACAGTAGGACTTTTTTTTTTTTTTCTTAAAGGCACATTTCCATCGCCACACCTCTAAATCATTCCACGCTGGTTCAATTTTACGTTCCAGGGGATAAAATTGTAAGCTCAAAGTTGTGTTAATATTCTGCCAATGCAGAAAAAAGTCTTGTTTTTTCTTTGCTCAAGACAAAAGTTCTGCAATTTAAATACGTGCCGCTACAACAACGCCTTAAAGTGAAGTGCAAAATCTATACTTTTTCACTATTTTAATTAGTGGGGGATCGTGTTGTAACATCTATATATATATATATACATCACAATATAAGTCAAGCTTTACTCTAAGGTGAAATGTACACATAGGAAAAGGTTATTTTGCTTTGAATATTGTTTATTTTTGAAAACTGTAGCACATTCTGCCAGTTAATTTAAGATAAATAAAACAAGTATATAGTAACTAAAACCTCCAAGTTTTACAGGAGAACTAAATTAGTTCAAAATAAAGTGAAATATCGGGACGTTATATCCAGCAGATGTAGTGAATCTCAAGACAATAATGCAGTTTCTGGTTAAAATATTTATTCATGCACTGCGTAGCCCCCACAATCTTGTATATAAAATCAGCTTTTTCTTTTCAAAACGTTTTTTTGTACTATTATGTCAATGATTTTTTTACGAGCATGAATATTTTAATGACTGTTGCGCGGCTTTGACAAAAAAAAAACAAAACAAAAAAAATCCTCCTTTGATCAATAAATAATGCAGGTGCAAAAGTTTTTCTTCCTTTTATTGTTGTCGAAATGAGTTGTGTAGTTAAAGTAAACCTCTGCTTGATCTCCACGATGAGAAGCTTTTCCTCACAAGCGCCGCTAAGTCGCTTTCCCTCCTCGCGTGTTTAACGTCTTTGACCGTTTTATTGCCTTTTGACATCGGACTTTAAAAGCTTTTGCATGTTCTTGAACGTCACTCAGGAATACTCAGCAGCTATGGTTCTCTTCTTTCTTTCTTTCTTTTTTTCCTCCCCGAGATGCTTAAACAAGATGTAGTGGTGTTTATGTCCAGCCTTAACAAAGACGGACAGAGAGAGTGAAGTGTACGACCTGAAGGAGACAATCGAAGTGAAGATGGGAAGAAAGATTCGAGGAAGGTGCTGGTAGAAGAAGAGATGTGGGGGAAAAAAAAGAAGAAGAGAGGACAAAAGCTAAACAAAGAACAGGATGTAATGGGAGATGACAGTGGTTCCTAACAGCTGGAGTCTTGCATTAAAAAGAACAAGGAAATCCACTTTCCTTTCTTTGCCTCGATTTTGGAGTGCTCACACTGTTCTCCACTCACGGAGACACTGGCACCTTAGCCACAGCTAATCTCAGCAGCGAGCAGAGGAGGAGGAGGAGGAGGAGGAGGAGGAGGAGGGACGGGAAAGCAAGACGAGAGACAAGCGAGGCCACACTTTAATCCGTCCGTCCTACATATGTGGGCCTGAGCTGGATTGGGAATTCATTCTACTCTAAGTGGCTTATAGTTTTGTTTGTTTTTTGTAGGTGAATATCACCTCTGACCTCCTATGTTGTCTGTTTCAGTTGTAAGCAGTAATAAATAAGATGTGAAACAAGAATAGGTGTTTATCCTCTCATGATGCCTGTAGTACTGTCAAGAAAAACGCTGACATAGGGTCACAACGTGCATAGATCGCCAGATCGTCCATAGTTTTTGAAGTTTCTAGATATCACAGGACACGGGTGTCAAACTCAAATGACCTGAGGGCCAATGAGCATCTATTGTGGTCAAGAGGGGGCCGGTCTAGACAACTATTTATTAGCGAGTGGGCAATATAAGATATTCATTGTGATATTAGACAGAATTGCAAAGTAAAAGTGCTTGTTTTGATATAAAATGGTGTATACAAAAACAGAGACATAAATAGAAAATGTAACTGTAATTAAAACAGCCTTAATATATGTAATTTAATCTCAATACATTTAATAACACAGTGATTTCAACTGAATATCTTATTACTATTATAAAAATATTGCTAGCAAATACATTTAGTCTTATATTCAGCTGTGTGGTGGGTGGGCCGTATGTAATCGATTGGGGGGCCCACATGTGGCCCCCTGGCCTCCAGTTTGACACCCCTGGTCTAGGAGTTACCGCAGTGAGAAGTCGGCGACGACAGGATTGGTCCCAGAAGGGTTAAGGAAGTTTTGCCGCTTTTTTTTCCTGTGTCACCTGAGGGACGAAAAAAAACCAAACGTGTGCTTCCTGACGCCGAGGTCACACTGCACACTACTTTCAGAGTCAAAGGATCTCTGTGTGTTTTCCGCCGCACAACTTCACATAATGACTTCCCTGTGCACCAACGCTCTTCCACTCCACTCGTTTCTTGTCACGCATCCAAGAGACAACTCTTTGAACTGGACTTCTTCCAACTGTTTCTTGTAGCGTTCGTGTCTGTGACCTCCGCCCCGCGTCACTGCCGCGGTGGTCTCTCTACGATGTGCTGCCCACGTCACGCGGACACTCTATCCGCGTCTTATGACGAGCTCAAACTCAGTGACTGTCCTTCCATTTGCGAAAGCTCTTTTCCTGCTGAAATGAATGTGTGTAAAGTCAAAGTATAACTGGCTTTACACACATTCAGAGCAAGAAGTGCTGTTTCCTGCTGTCCGCCGTCTTTGTGCTAAGCTAATTTTCATGCAGTAGCTTCACGTTGAACGTGCAGACCTTTTTCTAGACTCTGCCAAAGTGTCCAATTGGCCACACATGTCCAAAACATAAATGGGAGGGACAGTAAAAGAGAAAGACACGGCCAAGGGAAAAACGGGGTTGCCCTTGGAGTCGTCTTGTCTCACATGAAGGCTGTGTTTGTTTTGTGCTGTGCTACAGCTTTAAGAGCTGCTGGCCATAGCCCATCCCAGAGAGGATGGACCCATTAGGCTGATGAACAGAGAGAACGAAGGAACGAGAGGAAGTGTGTGTGGGGATGGGAGGGGGAGGGTGCAATAAAAGGGATAACAGCGGTGGGAGAAAAGTAAAATAAGGGATTTTGATGAATAAGAAAACTTTAACAGACAGGGGAAGAGCACTTGGGGGACTATTAGTGTGAGAGGAGAAAGAGACACATAGAGATCGAGGACAGGAAGCAGCAATCTGTCCATCTCTTCCATGCTGCTGTAGGTGTCTACGGGTCTGTCAGTCATCCTGGATGGCGGGAGGAGACACACTCGCTCACTCACTCACTCACTCACACACTCACTCACTCGCCAGCTCTCTGTCTCTCGCTC
Source organism: Solea senegalensis (assembly GCF_019176455.1). Classification (NCBI taxonomy): domain Eukaryota; kingdom Metazoa; phylum Chordata; class Actinopteri; order Pleuronectiformes; family Soleidae; genus Solea; species Solea senegalensis. The sequence continues at coordinate 152,080 of NW_025322513.1, forward strand.
ACGCTGATGACTTTGCTGTGTGTGTCTACAGATGGCAAACCTTGTGACATCGCTGTGCTGTGTAGTCCTGGCCGCGGTGGTGGTAGCCTACGCTCAGAGACGCAGTCAGCTCGGTGAGTATGCATTTTATCTTCATTACACTGTCACTGTGCCGTGCGTTGCCGAGGCCCCCGGTCTCTGCCTCCGCTTGTTCTGTTTCGTCTGGTCCAACCAAATGGTCCTGATTGACTTTAATTTATTCGCCCTGGCTCTTTTCTTCCTCTCAATCTCACGTCCTCTCCTCTACTGTTTTATTATTTCTGCTTCCAGTCTTTGCCACACTACTCTTTTTCGCTCTTCAATAATTGAGTTGCCGTTGTCCTGCTGATGTGATATCTTGATAGTATGAATGAGAATGCTGGTGTAAGGATTACTCCTCTATTTTGGGTGTATGCAACTATAGGAAGTTAGGGTTGCTGCCAACATTTGCTGGCCTCTTTATGAGGTACACATGTCCAAGCATGGATCAGTATGAGACTCTGACTTTATGATAACCTGAAGTGAAACTATCCACGGCATCACAGTGTCATTATATTGCGATTACAGCTCTGAAATGTGATCACATTCGGCCGACCTGGAGGAGAAGGGGCAGAAATGTTCTAGTCCTAACGATACCTTACATTTTTATTTATTTTTTTTATTTTTTTTATAAATCTTTTTATTGGAGGATAAGGAGGTTACATTTACAGGAGCTATAACAGTTCTCCATTTTCATTTTATATTAAACAAATAGAACATTATACAAACCCACCCCAAAAAATAAATAAATAAACAAAAAAATATATACCATTTTCATTTTATATTAAACAAATAGAACATTATACAAACCCACCCCAAAAAAAGATAAATAAACAAAAAAAAAATAATAATAATAAAATAATAATTAAAAAAAATGTTGTGCGTTCAGGAACGGTCTTCTCCATACATTGGATGTAGCAAGTGTATGTTTGAGTTACTGTTTCTAGACATTTCCGGTCATTCTCCTGTGACCGCTGGCGTCAACAAAGCATTTCCAACCAAAGAACTGCATTCTCTGTAAACTCTAGCCAGGGTTGTGCATGAACTACAGTCTCGGAATGACTTATGTATCAAAACACCAGCTTGTCAAGCATTAACAAGCATGCCACATTCATTCAAAGTCACTTTAAATCTCTGTTTTTCCCTCATTCCAAGCATTGGGTCGTCTTGACCGTGGGTTAGGGTTAGCCAGTGGGATTGACTGATTCGATATTTGGATTAAAAAAGATGAGCTAGATAAGATAATATCATTTTATGATGGTTTTATTTGCCACATACGCAATCATACACAGCACAATGTGCAGTGAAATTCCTAGAGAATACAAATTAAAATTCAATATGAAGAAAAGAAAGTAAAAACCATAGCACCATTATTAGACACAATTAAAATGCCTCGTTATAAAGTGTCCAGTGTTTAAAAATTAAAGTGTAAGGTATCTAAAAATGTACAATAAGCAACGTTCCTAATAAAATGGCCAGTGAAAAAAGAAGGAAAACTTACCCGTGATCGAGTTGGAATTCTCTTTTTTCCCCCCTCATTCACAAACAGAGAAACAATAGGTGAGCCAATCAGCTTGTCATCCCCCGACGCATTGTGATAATATTGTACCGACATTGCCAAGGCTACCTCCATAACAAATAAGGATTCAACAAAGAAGCCAGTCAGGTCAACTGATGATCATGAGCATGTTTCAAATGATTTGTGTGTTGAGGTTTTGAGTAGGGGAAAAAAAAAAAAGAAGAAGAAGAAGGTGGAGCTGAAAAAGACCCACATAATGCAGCTCTTCTGAGAGTTCACAGAGAATGCACGACTATAAATTACACTTTCTGTGTGTGTGTGTGTGTGTGTGAAGGAGTCAATTTGTCACTTGACTCTTGGTAAAGCGTGGCCTTGGCTTGTTAACCAATGAAGGAGCACAAGAAAGAGTCCAAGGAAGTCAATAAGTCCCCAGTGACGCAAAGCACCATGTCACGAGGGTCTCACACACACACACACACACACACACGAGCAAACACATGTACCAACTGTGCAGAAATGTCTTAGGAAACAGGAATGTTAGTCTTTGGAGATTAGGTGAAAGCAGGAAAAGAAGTTTAGTGAAAGAGTGATATGTAAAATGAAAATAAAAACAAAGTAGGACAATAGTTGTGGGGACTGGAAGAAATAGTGGAAATAGAAAAATGATGGGAGGGAAATGGAAACAGACAGATGGACAAATTGAAAATGAAACTCAGGAGGAATTATAATTGAGGTCTGATGGAAAAGAGTTTGGGACTAAAAGACTTTTTGTTCCAAATGGGACGCCGTGTGTGTGTGGAAGGTGAATTTATTTATCCTATTTCCTTTAGAAAAGTTCTGTGGAAATGACGTGGAACTCTATAAAACTGACATGACATGACATCTTATATTTTATGTGAAACACAGCGGCTAGTCCATCGTCAGCCGTCAATCAATCTTTCATTTTGTGCTCTTTTTTTTGTTTTACATTTTAAGAAAAGGAAGAGAAAGAGAGTAAACAGAGAGAGGTGAAAAGGCAGCACTTCAGCGATTCACATCAGCACAGGGAGGAATGAATAACATGCACGGAAGGCAAAGAAAGAGCTGACAGTTTTGTCTTTGAAACAAACAAACGTGTGTGTGTGTGTGTGTGTGTGTGTGTGGGTTTTCTCACTTCCAAATCCTGTTTAACACAAATACCTCGACATGAAAAGCCATCATAACACAGAGGCAGAAGCACATATCACTCACGGTGTCTCCAGATGTAGCTTTGCCCCACAAGTCACACACGCACACATGCACACATCTGTCTGTCTTGGAAAGTGCCTTATTTCTCTGACAAATTGCACTCGCCTCTTTGACTGACAGAGTTCCCAGGAGTAGGCCGTGCCCTGCTTGGCAGTGTTTCACACGCTCACAATGGCATTAAAAGAGATGAATACCTACATACACACATACACACATATCCACTACAAACGGATGGAACGTGAACATGGAATAACGCACTCGTTAAACCGTAGGTCTGAGTCGATCCGTGCAAAATGCACACGTTTGTGAGAGAGAGAGTGTACGGAACGCCGTCATCACTGACAGCAGCGTGTTCAGCAAAGACGTTGAATGAGGAACACTGGGAGAAAACACACACACACACACACACACAGGCACCGAATCAGTCAGAGAGATACAAGCTCCACTCGCACGGTGGTCGATGATGAGAAGATGAAGACCTGGAGACATTGCGGGAGGTAGACAGATACAGGACGGACGACTGGGGATGGGACTGAGGGACAAGAACGCCAAACATGGCAACTCCTTCAGCTCATTCAGTAAATACTGAGAAGGCAAGATGTGACCAGTTTCAGTGCCTTTATTTTAAGATTAGTTGAAAACGGCAAGAAGGTTGCTGGTTTGCATCCTGATCTGGACCTTTTTGTCCAGGGTTCTCCGAGTTCTCCAGGGTTCTCCGAGTTCTCCAGGGTTCTCTGGTTTCATCTCACGTGTCTAAAAACATGCAGAGGTTAATTGCTCATAGGTGAGCACTGTTGCCTCACAGCAAGAAGGTTGCTGGTTTGCGTCCTGGTCTGGACCTTTCTGTCCTGAGTTCTCCATGGTTCTCTAGGTTCTGTGGTTTCGTCCTGATGTCCAAAAACATTCGGAGGGCAATTGCCCATAGGTGAGCACTGTTGCCTCACAGCAAGAAGGTTGCTGGGTTGGACCTTTATGTGTCCAGCTTACATGTTCTTCAGGTTCTCCAGGGTTCTCTAGGTTCTCTGGTTTCGCCCCACATGTCCAAAAAACATGCAGGGGTTAATTGCTCATCAGTGAGCAACTGTTGCCTCACAGCAAGAAAGTTGCTGGTTTGGAACTTTATGCGTCCAGCTTGCATGTTCTCCAGGCTTCTCTGGGTTCTCTGGGCTCTCTGGTTCTGTCCCACACGTCCAAAAACACGATGCAGAGGTTAATTGCCCATAGGTGAGCAACTGTTGCCTCACAGCAAGAAAGTTGCTGGTTTTGACCTTTATGTGTCCAGCTTGCATGTTCTCCAGGGTTCTCAGGGTTCTCTGGGCTCTCTGGTTCCGTCCCACACATCCAAAAACACGATGCAGAGCTTAATTGCCCATAGGTGAGCAACTGTTGCCTCACAGCAAGAAAGTTGCTGCTTTGTGTCCTGGTCTGGATCTTTCTGTGTTTAGCTTACATGTTCTCTGAGTTCTCCAGTGTAGTCCCACATGTCCAAAAACATGCAGAGGGTAATTGCTCAAATGAGTGAATGACTGTTCGTCTCTATATGTTGGCTCTGCGCTTATTCGCTCTATGTCAGCTGGGATTGGCACCAGCAGCCCCATGTGACCCCTCATGTGACAGATAAAGTGGTATACGGTGAACGAATGAATGAGAGCAGAAGGCCAGAGGAGAAAAAAGACATTGAATAAAATGAAGAAATATACCGGTATTTAGAAACTTATTCTTTTTTAACGTAATTATTTCTGCCAGTACTCAACAACAAGAAGACCTTCACGTATAAAACAACTATGCTTATGAAACTGAGGAAAGTGCATCGAGTTTATTTCCATTCTGCTTTTGTAAAATGATTCATGTTGCCTGGAGAGGAAAAAAAAAACAACATCTTGAGGGAAGTTGCAGCATAAAGGAAACATCTCTTGACTCAACAAAGGGGGAAAGAGAAAATAATTGAAAGCTAAACCGCACAGAGAAACGAGTGTGAGTCAGAGATCACGCCAATCACGCGTCCTTGAACACGAATTAGATTTTTGACTGTCGGTGCAAAACAGACGATGGGAGGGGGAAGAATGGCTGAGTCAGAGAGGTTTAATCCTGATCACAGGCAGTTGTTCAAGCTGCTGGATCCTTGTGAAAAGTTAAAACTCGGGTCTAACCTCGGCATAAACCTGAGTGCAGAGAGCAACAGCCCAGATGGATTCCCTTGAATATTTAGAGCTGTTAGCATCGACTGCTGAACCTGACCTCTGCACGACGTTCTCCTGAGGTGAGGGGGTGCACCAGCATTTGCCGTCTTCCTCTGAGGAAGAAGACGCGTTGTGTTTCAGTGGTGAGACTGTTTAGAAGGCTCCTTCAAATGTGTCCTTCTGTTTTTCCTCTGGAGGATGCAGCCCCGCACTTTGTTGAGACACCACGAAAAGCATTGCTTTGAATAGAAGTCCACGTCCTACTTTAATATAGTTTTAGGATAAAAGCGTTGAGGTGTGCCAACTGTGGTCCCACACAAGAACTCGCGATGGAAGACAGGACAATACACATGGCAGGAAGCCCAGTTATAGACATTAATAAACAATTCTAAGCTAAATCATCATGATGGCTGTGACTCACCTTGCAGCAAACGGTGATCTACCTCACTTTGGACGTATTCCGACTGCGCACGTCTATCAGATTTTGTCTTAACGTCTTGAACGTCAACTGCCAAACCTTCGAAAAGTGTCACCCCGTCGAGGTATAGCTTCATTTTGTGTTTTTGAAAGACGAAGGATTAATTAAACGACCGATGGCTCCCCGGACAAGACACTTAAACCCAATTTCCCTTTTTGTCGCCGTGCCAGCAGCTTAAAAGTACAGCGTGTGCTGTAAATACAGATCATTTACTACATTGTACTTTTCCACAGTAAGAAACTCAATCACAAAAACTGCACATTGGTCTCTTTCTATTCCTTCTCCTCACTTTTCCCTTTTCTTTTTTTTTTTAACTTCGCCTTCCGTTATATCTTACTTTTATTTTCGAGGTACACAATTCAAGGCCGTTAAACATCAACGGCTTTGTTTTACTCAAACATTATAACATTAAATGCAATTTATTCTTCCCTGCACTGGAGTAAATGTTGTATTTTCTTTATATAGCAAACCGTGCAGTTGCTTCCACATCGCCATCTCCATCCACCTTGTAGTGTGTGTGTGTGTGTGAATGTGGTGACATCATGCTGTTGACTGAGAGAGAGCATGTTATTTATTGGAGTCCATATCCTGATTGAGAGACGTGAGTGCGTTTCCACTCATAATCATTCCTTCCATCTCTCCCTCTCCTTCCATCTGTCTCTTTATGCCTCTCAGTTTCTCCCTCCTTCCTTCCCTTTCATCCACACTTGTTGTTCATTTTTTTTTCTTTCTTCATCTCCCCAAACCCGACCCCTCCCTCCCTCCCTTCTTAATTATTTTTATTACTTCCTCTCTGGGGATGTTTGGCCCTCTTTACACCATGTCTATCTCCACCTCCTCTCTTATCCTTTTATCCATCACCCAAACGGTCAACAGTAGATTTATTGGCCATGATATCATTTGTCGCTGACGCTGCGCCGCCGTCACTGAACGTTTTTATTTTTTATTTTTTATTTTTTTCCCCCTTCCTTCCCTGCGTTTCCTCTCCGGCTTCTTTACCTCACATCGATTCCATGTAATTACTGTGGACAGAGGAGGGCGAGTGCAAGAGAGACACAGATCAGGAACTAGAATGTCAGAGGGGGGAAGGGAGAGAGAGAGAGAGACAGTAGTAAGTGGTTAATGCTGATACTAATTCAATGGTATTACAGCTGTCAAAGCTGCATTTATTTCCTCATGACTCGACTCTCCCGACATGTCTGGGCTTAACTTTTTGCTACATTATAGCTTTATTTATCCACACCCTTGTTAAAATGTCTGATCCAATCTCCCCTGCCATGCATTACAACCACATCTAATGTACACAATTTGATTAATAAGCGTCAATAAGCGCAGAATGGAGGCTGAGGAAAAAAAAGACTCTTTTAGATTTATATCAGTTGCCCTATTCATACACACATACAGTACATTTGCAAAAGGAAAACGTTCGTAGTAAAAGGAAAACTGTCCATAAGTTATCGTAGAGTAAGAAAGTTCAACACACACTCACACACGCATGCAACAAAAGCATCTGGTTTCAATAACGACACATACTAGAGTATGGCGGGAGTGTCAAGTTAATGGATGGTAATTTGCGACGCTCGGGCCAAAAATTTCAAAATCTCATGACTCAGAGTCATGAAAAAAATTAGCCGCCGCTAGTCATTTTGTGAATATGCGCACGCTCCGGAGTGCAAAAGACAAATCCAGACGACTTAATGTCATCCATTATTCATGGGATTCAAGCGAACGCCGATGTGTCATCAGAGAAAACAGACAGCCGTCGTGAATTATTAAATAATCAGAACACACACGAAAAAAAAGAATGTATGTCTTGTGTGTCTGTTTGCTTGTATGTGCTGGCGGGGGAGCCTTGTTTGCTCTCATTATCCTGAGTAGCACTCAGCGTAATCAGTGCTTCCTGTTTGGTATTAAATTCAAGCTGGAGCTCAACCAATTGATTGGCAGACGGATTACAGCGTTGACTGACTGGGTGATCGGCAGGTAGGCGGAGTAAAGTCGTGGCCAAGTGTGTCTTTGGTGATACGATGATATGTTCAAAGAGAACTGGCAATCCTGAAATTGTAATACGTGGTCAAATATGTTTTGGTAGATGTGATTTTCCAATTATTTGTGTACCTTCCTACAATTTGGATTGCTTTGAGGTAATTAACCTTGTGACCAGTTGATTAGTCTGTGGCTAGCTTAATGGATGAAACAACACTTTCGCCACCTATTCGCCAACCAATCCTTGCACAGCACAACAGTTGTTAGATTCTCGCTAACACACGAGCAGACAGGACGATCAACTGAGTGCCTGTCTGATTGCAGAGAGGCTGAGAAGTCATTGTTTGACACTGGTGTGGAGGTTGCCTTGTGATTGTCTGGTTAGATTACGATACTGGGTGTTAAAGAGAACATCTGATGGTGACGTTTTGTAAGTGGGGGCCAATAATTAGCATTTATTTAAGTGCTATTGTCATGACAATTCCAGCATGAATCTAATCTGGGTAGATTCTTTTTTGGCTTTTCAATTAGTGATAGTACCTGGTGCTTTTTTTTAAAGTTTAGTTTTATTAATCCCCTTAGGGAAAGTAATCCTCTGCATCCTAGAATTAGTAGCGCCCGGGGAGCATTGGGAGTTGGGTACCTTGCTCAGGGGTACTTGCGGTTACAAGTCAAGTTCCCTTTCCACTTGGCCACAGGCTGCCCAGTACCTTCTCTGGCGAGCAGAGCCACCGATTGGTCGACACCGAAAGAGTCATGAGCGCGTCGTACGACAGAAGAATCAAACCGCACAATGCCGAACTTTAGATCAGTTAAAAAGTCTTAACAATCCTAAAAACATGTGTTAATCACCAACATGCCTGACACCAAACAGTCACTAATTCTCACTCACATGGTTCAATCCTTTTCTGGAAAGGCAGAGACTCACATACAAGTTTGTATAATTCCTCCATCCACTCATTTTGAGTTGATGATATCTAGTGAGTCCCCCCACCTCCACCCCCATACCCCTTTTGTTGCCCCTCCTGGGGGATGCTGAGATGTTCCCCAGGCCAGATGAGACTTATAATTTCCCCAGTTTCTTCCTAGTAGTCTGAACACGATTCTCTTGCTCGTTGGACGCGTCAGGGAAAACATGCAATCAACTGTGTGCAGGGAGCATCGTGATCAGCTGCTTGAACCACCTCCACCGACTCACTTTCATGCATGTGAAGCGAGCGACTGCACTCTGAGCCACCCTGTCTCTGAGGGTAAGCTCAACCACCATGTGGAGGAAACTCATCTCAGCCACTTGAATTCACATTTCTCTTTCTTTCAGTCACCTCCCAAAGCTCAGAACCACAGGGGAGGGCTGGAACAAGCTTTCGATAGCTTTGCCTTCCAGCTCAGCTCCCTCCTGACCACAGCTGTCCGCTACAATGCCCGCCTGCCTGTCAGTCTCAAGCTCCATTTTGTCCTTACTCGGGAACAAGATTCTGAGATAGTTGAACTCTTCTACTTTGGGGCAACAATGGGAGCAGTCCATTATTACAGCAGAGGACCAGGACCTCAGAGGTGCTGAATTGTATTTAAAGGAATACTTCACCGATTTAGCTTTGTATTACTAGAATAAGGGTAGTATTTTTGAAAAATTGTGCTTCCCAACCTTAGTCGAGAAATATCCGCGTTCCTTTTTTTGTTACATGCCCATCAGTGACACTTGGTCCGAGCCTTGAAACTGCAATGCTAATTCCACACTTTTGAGACTCATAGGGGGACGGGACCTCATTGCCAGAATGCAAACAGGACCCGGGTCGTCTTGCTGCGAAGGCAAAAGTGCTAACCACTACACCAACCATTGACATAGCTATTTTATCAGCATCAGTGGTCGTAGCCTAATAAAGATGTAACGCATGGAAACACATTCGTCCGCCAGCCTCCATTGTCCCTCTTCTTCGATGATGTCACGCACTATGAATTTACACACGAGACAAGAGGCAAAATGTGAAGTATGATACAAAAAGCAAACATTTGCAGAATCCGTTGTTGTTTGGTTGTGAATGTTCTCTAATTGGGCCGCATAGACACAGGGTTCCCGAATATCTGATACAATCGCTCTGGTAATGGACCATTTCCAACCAATCACGGTCCCCCTATGCGGAGATATGAAATCTCGGAATCTCACTATCTGAGCTGTGTGTGTGTTTTTTGCGCAGTGTGTGTGTGTGTCTGTGTGTGTGTGTTCATGAGTGAGTGTGTTTTTTTGTGTCATGTCCAGCTCATTTAACTCATTAATCTTTTAGGAGGGATTCCCAGTCAAGCTTTGATCAAAGCTCTCTCGCTCTCTCTCTCTCTCTCAGTGATGGCTCCTTCCCAAAAGTCAGAAGCAGTTACTCCGCATTGACATTGACATTTCAGTTACACCGCTCGCTCAAAACCTCAGACCAAGCTGACGATTCCAAGGGCTTTGTTTACTGGTGACACTGTCGCGTTTGAGCTTGAATTCAATTTAGTGGAGGTGATTGTTATTTACACCGTGCAGCTGTTAGATAGACGCCGTGGGGATTTTATTGACGGAAGTGTGAATCTTAAGGCGTTAAAAAAAAAAAAAAACAACAAACAAAAAAATAAGTCCTGTAAATCTAGGACATTGTCTGTCTATTGACGACTTGGCAAACGAGGCTTTAAGGTCACCGAAGGTTTTGCTAGTCAATTGACTTGTGCTCGGTGCAGATCTATGATCGGCAGTGTTCGGAGATCACAGACAGATGGCCTAAAAGGCTCCCTTTCAACTGCAGAGATATTAGTTTATTGACGTGTGCGCATACATTATGCATTCGTGGTTTCGGAAAGGGCAGAATATTTAATTTAAGTCTAGAACTAGCGTCAAAAAAAAAAAAAAAGGAATGTTTCAGTGTTAAATCGTAAGGCTTTTGAAAGTCGGTTTAATTTGACAAGACAGCCGAAACCACACTCACCGTGTAAAAGTGGCCCTAACCTCGGACCTCGTGGAATAATGGGGAGCAATACAGAATTCAGACTATTATATTACTCATCAGCACACCAAAGGCCAGGAGAATGCAGAGTATGGATTCCCTAAAAAGCCATCGCACTCTCATTTCACCTGAGTCCTTCCTCTGAAATGGCATTTTCAAATTGGAAAAGGAACACAATACGGGAGATGTGCACAGGAGCACAGATGAGCGGCCGCTTCTCTTGCTTCTCTTGCTGCTGCTGCTGCTGCTGCTTTTTTATCTCCCCGCACTACTCTGTCTTCCTTCATCAACATCCTTGTCCACCTCTCCCTCAGACACACTTTCATTAACGGGCGTTTAACGGACCAAGATGGCTTCCTGTGATATCTGACATCCAGTGACTGAAAGTGGAGGTCTCAGAAAGAGAGTCCCCCCCCCTCTGCTTTTCTGTGGGTTTTCTTCCTCTCTCTTTTAAACACACTGAGGCAGGACAATGAGGTGAAACAGTGCCGGGCCAACATTCTCCCGCATGAGTCAGTGTGAACACTCAATGAGACTGCTGGTGTTTGCGTGTGTTGTCTAATGCGAGTCATTTTGTGGAAATATGTTCTAATGAGGCTTACAGTGGGTCACAGCGGGCCAGTGCTTAATGACAAATAAATAGGGAACAAAGTGCTGTGATGGCTCTGGGGTCAGGTAGCATTTGGTATGTTTTTTCCGAGCCGTTGCGATATCTATTATGTACCGCAAACATCCGGTGGCGTGGCGGCAGCTCATTGCGTTCAGGCAAGACGACCTGCCCAAGTTAAACGCTGGTGTCAAAACTGGTGGCGTTTTGTGTGCACGTGTCCGCGTAGTTAACTGAGAATGGTTTGAAAGGGTTATCCGAGGTCAGAGGAGAACGACCAGACTGGATATTATAGTAGAAAAAAGCAACAGTAAGTAAGCACTTGCTATGACCAAGGTTTGCCGAACAGATCTTGTGCCTCTCCTGTACCTAATAAAGTGGCCACTGAGCGTATTCCTCTCCTTAATTATAAGCTGTTTGTGACAGTGTTTTACTGTAAAGATGAGGGCAGCATGTGTGTGTTGGTAAAGAAATGTTTCAGCCAACAGTTCAGTGACCTGACATCGTCCATATTGTTTTAATATATGTGTGCGCAGGTGTGTAGATAGCGTCTGTTAACAGATATGTGTGACATTTCTACGTCCTTTTGTTGCGTGGCAGAGATCGGGGCCGTGGGATCATGGATGTTTCGTCTGAATGAATGCGTGTCCATGTGTGTTTGTGGTTCACTGACCCTTCACGTGCGGCCGTTGTGTTGCCCTGATAAACTTTCCACGGCTCTCATTGAGTGCGAGAGTGTCTGTGCTTCTGTTTCCTGCTTCCTAGTAGGTAAATATTTGGAGGAAGTTGCACTCATACAAATAGAACCTTAAAAAACACATAGATGTCCATTCAGTTGCATAGAATCTCCCATTTTATTGATACAGCTCAGGGTCTTATAGGAGTAATAGATAGTGCCGCCGTTCCCCGTCTATGTGATATTTATGCACTCATCCGTTTGTGCATAGTCGGCGTTTCTTTTTTTGTCGTTACGTAAAAATAAAACATTCAACACCATTAGAGGCAGAATTTGATTTTTTTTTTTAAGAAATCCGCTTAACGGATCAATTTATTCTAGTTATTAAAAAAGAGCTTTTCATTTGCAGATGAACAGAACGCCCCTCTCTATTGATTCGGGTGACCATTTGCAGGATAGATTTTCTGTTTCCGAAGCCATTTTGTTGATTCCAACCCATTAAATCTCAAGTTGCATTTTCCCCATGCCATTAAAATCACTGAGCCCCACATATCGCCCCCAAAATTCCTCCTGATAGACTGTTCAATAAGTTAACGTTGCCAGGAACCCTAATGTAATTCCAGCAAGTGTGAGCTTAGCGTTTTTGGCTAATGTTGCTCTGCAATAAAACTTTCTTCCAAAGACACAGAGAGTGAATCATCAGCCGCTTTAAAAGGGGTCCCGGACCCGTCAGTGGTGCGACACTTCTATATATACACAGTTCATTCGATCTTCTGTGAACCGAGGAGGCCGTCACTGTGACGCGGTGTTGGTTTGGAAAGTTGCAGAATGACAGCACAGGATGTACCTGTTAAAGTTTCAGTGTGGAATGTAAATGTTTCATTTCATCCCGAGAGCGCTCGTGGAAAATACTCGTATAATGAAATAAGAGCAGATAATAGGTGTGAAATGTATTTGACATTTAACAAAAACAAACAAAAAAAAAACACACTTATTAGGCTCAATAACATTATCCTGACCTCTTTTAACCCCGCTACAGTTTTATACGCTGCTATCAGCAGAGTCCGTCTACTGCGTTTTCAAGGACGTGAGAGTCTGTAATAAAAAAAACTCAGATATTGATGAAAAATAATAATGAATACAATATTAGTATCTTTGAGGTATTGCCTGGAGTGGATTTGAGCTTTTATCATTTCCAGCGCTTCTTCTTCTTCTTCTTCTTTTGTTGTTGTTGTTGTTGTTGTCTGGGCAACACTTTATTATTATATTTTATCTTATATTACTGTCTGAAAATATCGAAGGTTTGCGTCTCGTTGTTATTCGTGCTGCTCATGACTCTGTGTCGCTGCCGAAGAGTAAAGCAGACGAAAGAGCTCCCGTGTGGATGTCCAACTTTCACAGTGTTTATTTTGGCGTGTTTCCCGACGTGAGTTTGCAAATTCACTGCCCGTGTTTTTGTCAAAGGACAATCGTCTCCTTCCTCAGCTGAGGTGTGATTTCCCAGTGAGGAATGGATACACACAGAAATCTATTTGCCTCTGAATGCTTCACACTGTTTTGTCTGTGGGGTGGGGGTGGGGGGCACTTTGACGGGACGACAACAGTCTCAGCCGTCTTTTCAAATTTAAATTCCCAAAGCTTTCTTGCTTGTCCATCACGCTCACAAAACAACCTGAATGTGGAAAGTACAGGAAAGATTAGAGGATTGTGACAAGGAAACAGCGTTTTTCACATGAATAGTATATATATATATATGCACGTATTGTATACAAAACCACGCTGACTCCTATACACAAACTCACACAAGAATGAATCACTGCCATCTCCTATTGGCTGATGAATCTGCTTGTACATCAATCCAGAGTTGTTGCGCCTCACTGTGTTTGAATTTAAACACTGCTATTCTCAACTAACCGTAGCATATGACTTATACGACAAATGTTTTTTTTAAGTACTAACTGTTAACCCTTTAACACCTAAGCCTCAAAATGTTTTTTTTTGCTCATTTTAACCATAAAAGGGGCCAGAAAATGTCCTGTAACTAAGTGCTTTTGCCCATTTTTCCAGAACAACTTTCAATATCTTGCAGTAAAATAGTGTATTAATAATTTAAAATGAAGAAAAACAAAAAGTAACTCCGTAATTTTACATGAACATCAGATTTGGCATGTTAAATTTGAAATGTGAACATTATAAATCATTTGAAATAACATTTGTGCGAGTTTTTAGCAGGCCAAAAAAAATGGAAACTATGTACAGTACAGACATTTTTCACAACTTTTTCCCAGCGACAAAGACGATAATATGCCGGCTTCCTGCACCAGCGCAAGTGAAATTACCGTAATAACCACACGTTGGCTTTGACGTGCAACTTCTCAGCTTTCAGAAACCGCTGGAACTTTTCCCGATAGCACAAACCGTCGCGTTGTTACGGTAATGTAAAGTGTCGTCTGCAATACACTCGGTGTTAATAACCTAATTTTGTTTTGTCGATCTACTTATTTTATAAGAAAAATGTCAAAAACGGCTAAAGTGTAAGTGCTTTTCTACTGACAGTTGTTTTTTTTTGTATGGCAGTGTGTGCTGAGTTTTCAGTGCCTCTTGCATTTCATGCAAGTGGCCTGATGGCCTAATGGTTTGGGAGATTGTTCCATTACTAATAGATAACAGGCTGGCTCGGTACAATAACCACATGCCCTTAAGCAAGTCACTGAAGCCCAGTTTGCTCCATCACTGTCAGACCTGCAGCTGTGGCGCTGTGTGCCTTGGGACACCGCATTGCATAATCCACCAGGACTAACAGGTCATTATGCAGCGTAATGTCCTGTCATAGTCTACGGTGGCCTGCCATGGCGCCGTGATGGGGTATCTCATTTAGGCGCCGGCAAATGGGCAATAGCATCTACAGATGTGAGGTGCAAGGGATTTAAGGCTGGAGCTAAGTGGATGATTTGCCAGGGGAAGACGTGCACGCTCGCCACCGACGACTGAGCAATTATAATGCAGTTACAGCGATCCAAATAAGTAATAACGACGCGAATCGAACAATAACAATAACACTAAAAATGAAGGAGAGGAATCTCACAGCAGCAGTCAAGTTCGGTTTCATTTTAAAAATGAAGCTAAAGTTCGAGTGTGGAAGGAAATGACAGCAACTGTTGTAGAATCATCTGGAATAGCATAGAAAAGCTTTTATTGTCATTGAATTTGTTCAAGTGTAAAATTTTACACTTGAACAAATTCAGTCGTTCGGTTGTATTCACATTTTTCACCATTGAACCTCCTACAAATTGGACCATTAAAGGTTTGGTTTATATGATTTTATTCCAGTTACAAACACTGAAATACTGCCCTTTACACTGTAAAAATCAATGTAGTATTTCAACCTTCAAAAAAAAACAGGCAATATAGTGCGAACCTATACAAGGTAATAATGTAGATATTGAAGAAATCCACGTGCGGACAACGCAACACAACCGCGTTTCAAATTCTCACTTGGTACATGCAGTATCGGCAACATCACAGTGAGTGTGACATATTCCTTTAGCAGGAGAACATGAAGTCTAGTCTGTCAAATCGGTAACACGGCACATTTATCACAGCGGCTTACACACACACACACAGCTCAGGTAATCTAGTAGCAGAAGCATTAAAACCTTGGGGCTGAAGTTTTCGACACCTTTTTCACACTTAAACACACACCTACACCCGTACACGCACACACACACACACTGACGCACACTTAAGGAAAGGCCTATGTGCTGAGACATGTGCTGTGCACACGGTGATGAATTGAGACGAGGTTGTTCCATCACTCAAGTACACTGCAAAAGTGCCTTTCTAATCTCACAAATGTGTGTGTGTGTGTGTTCTTGTATTTGCACTTCTATAGGACCTTTTCTAGCATAACCACTGACCTTGTGAGGACCGTTAGTAGTTGTAGCCATTTCTAAGGAGCTGGTTAAGTTTATAGCTCAGATTTGGATTATGGTTTATAAATGTTACGTTTAGTTGTGATGTTTTGTTTTTGCAGTGTCCTCAAAAGTGTCTGTGTCTTTGTGCTGCTCGGCACTGTTTCTAAAAGGTTAAGTCTTATTCTAAACCAATAAAACATCAACAATCCAATGTGTTCTTGTATACACGATGTTTGAACTGAACAACAAGACGAGCACACTTTTAGTGGCTCCTGCTTGTATCAACATATGGTGTCACCTCAAGGTTTAGCGGAATCACATTTAAATTTAAGGCCAGAAGAATCTCGCTCTCTGTAGGTGAAGCCTAGCCTTGGTCATCCATGTATGCGTAGGGGGATCAGGTTTCTTATCATAGCGAGCCAGCACTGCTGAAATCCTCTCCCTCTACACACAACAGACTCAAAAGAAGCCAGTGTCCGTTTGGACTGTAGGACTCTGGTACATCTTATCAGTTTTGTATCTACATATTTGATTAGGTGCATGCAATGTTGATTTTCCCCCAGCAAAACTGGAGCCAAGCAATTAACCATTTTCAAATAGCAGTTCAATACGATTTAAAAGCCTGTGGCCAAGAGGAAAGAAATCGGTCTCGTAACCGGAGGGTCACCGGTTGAACTTGCAGGACAGGTCAAGGACTTGGGTGCCCCTCAGCGAGGTACCCAACCCCCCCCCAGATAAATGCTGCCCACTGCTCCTGCGCCTGGTTTGTATGGATTGAACGCAGAGGTTAAATTCACTGATCGCTAATTGGTGTGTGTGTGCAAATGAAGCTAATTCTAATGATCGAATGATACATTAGAGTATATACTAGTTAATACATGTGATGGTGTTGTTTATACATCTAAAACACTGAAAATATTGGAACTTAAGCTTGATTTAAGACAGTTATATATCAAATATGATCAACTGTGCAAAAGTCTTAAGGCACCGCTAGGTCTGTTGGTTTTGCAATCCTATGACAATGACAATATTATAGACAGTATCGTTATTTTCCAATTACATTTCAACAAATATCTGCTGCGAAAAAGGTCTGTGACGCGAGGTTTCTTCAAGACAAGCCTGAGCATAACATACAGTACACGTGTTTTATGAGTTAACCCTTAAAACACAGAGCGTTTTGGCATTAAAACGTATATACAGAGGCGACAAGAATGTGCAATATAGAGTGTCTTATATCCTTTTTTCAGCACAACATAGGCAATCTGATGAAAAAAAAATTAATTTCCACCAACTATATAAACACACATGAGAAGAAAGTACTCAAAATCGTATTGAATTTGCGAAATTTGGAAACATGTCAAAGTTCACTCGGCTCGTTTTTTATGAACAAAAAGAAAAGAAACTTCTGCACAATTATTGCTACTTTATATCACTACTAAAAATGTGATATAAAATTGCCTGAATATGTGACCTATAAACGCCCCACCCCCCAGGATGTCCATATAAGGAGTTGTGTATTATTCCCACGGTAATAAACAGACATAAACACAACAAAGTGGTGGTCGTGCTCTCACACTACTGTATATCAGAAACATCTAAATTTGATATTTTACCCAATTCGTTCGGCGCTAACCAGCAGCACCAAACACTTAATGCAGCATACAATATGACATCATCATTTTCGGTTATACGTGACACACTGGATTATGAGAAATGATCATTTTCTGACCATTTGACCAGTGCATCCTTTCTAAGATCTCACCGTGAAGAAGATTTGTGTGTCTGCACTTATATTATTGCGTTGTGTACATAAAAAGAGACAAACGTTCTCCTTCATTGTCGAGTCTGAGTCACAACGCGGGCACAGGGTACAATATTAACGTGGCTCCAGCTTCACTCCCCTGCTATTGATTCTTCTCTCTTTTTTGTCAGTCTGACTACTGTCTGATGTTTGTCTGCCCTGATCGTTGTCTGGACACTTATGTTCTGTGCAGCTCCTACCCTGCGTGACTCTGCATGTCTATGTGGCGACCAGTGTGTCGAACAGAGTGTCCGTGGGCTCGTGTGTTGTGTGACAATAACAATGGTTTTTTTTTGTAAGTTATTTTTATTTTTTTTTATCATTTTGGACTGCCATATTGTTACAATAGCCCACAATAGATAAACCTGGAAGAGAAGTGTGAGGTGACGTGATATTCAGCTACAAAGGCAACTAACGATTATTTTCACAATCTCTTAATTTGTCAATTATTTTCATGATCCAGTGGATCCAGTGTTTGTCAAACCTGGAAATGATGATGTTTTCTTACGTCTTGTTTTGTCCACAAACCAAAGTGATTTATTTGTTGTATGGAGCAAAGAAATTAAGAAAGTATTCACATTTAAGAAGCTAAAACAATCCCAAATCTTGCTGTTATGGCACAAGAGCGCACTCCCCACCTGCTTCATGCACAAACGCAGTTTTCCCCCCCTGTCGTCTCCCATTTCTCCCACATTTCAACATGCGCTTCATCTGCTGCCACCTTTGCCACTTCCTCCATCCTTTTATTCTCCTCCCATGCAACATATTCTTTCTTTTTCCCCAAAGCAGCGTTAGTGGGGGTCCTTGAGGAGAAAGGTGCCAGGTTTCATCCCTGACACTCTCACACACACACCCCAGCAAACACAGCGACAGAAACGACACAGAGGAGTGCAGACTTTTCAGAACGACACCTCCGGGTGTGTAATTTCTCAACTTTTGAGCAAAACGATCAGCCTGGGACTTTGTCTGTATCGCAGCCAAAGTGCTAATGGCTCTATTTAACTGTCGGTGGCCATAATAGAAACAGAACAAATGCTGTTTATACTACAGGGAAGAGTCTCTTCAAGAGCAGCGCCAGGATTGAGGTGATAAAGATCTGAGTGTTAACATTTTTGCCTGTAATCTAATAACTTGGCACTTCTGGTGTCTATTGATCATTTAACATTTGGCAGGTTTGACTTATATAAAGTCCTATTTATATACTCTGTTGTGAAAATAAGTGATTCAGTTTATATACGACTTGTGATATCATGTCATACTATTTTATTTTCCATTGACTATGCTCATTAGTCAACGTCAGCCTTTTCATCGCGCTCGCTGCTGCCAGTAGTGGAGATGGTAGAACATGCGGGCTCATGTGTGCTCGGGGGGAGAATGTACATGTTGAATTACCCTTCATTCAACAAGCATCCGAGACATGAACGCTCCTGTCCGTGACACATGTACGCTCATGCCTCTTCCAAATACTGGGATACAGTGTGCACATGCCTTTCCGACATTGTTTGACTGTGCATGCTTTGAAATGGACACATGGGAAACACGGTGCTTTGTTTTGTTTGTTTGTTTGTTTGTTTTATTTCCAAGACTCCCACAATCGTGGTTGGGAAAGAAAATAAATAAATCAATAACCTCATGTCATCACTCATGGAAATCTGTCAGGAGAAGTTTGTGCTCTGCCCCAAACTTTGCAAGGTGTGATATACTGTAGCACGCAGACGCCCCATCATAAAGGGCTCTGGCTCTGTGTGCACCTAAGTGAACTGGTGTCTCACTGCAGCGACCAGAGTTTTATTTACCTGAATTATTTACCTAATGTCTCCCTGAGACGATTCAGACGTGGGGCTGTGAGGTGAATCCAGTGGTGCACTGCAGTGCTTCTTTCCAAGCAGGTGTTTTCAAGTTTAAACCTCTCCCATTCTCTCATGATCATCAAGATAATGAGGCCGTCTGGATTTATATTGATTTTGTGGCTGGAGAATTGTGAAAAAAATGTTTCAACTTTTGCGCAACTCCGGAGGTTCTACCGTAATGACATGTATATGGGTGCAAAGCTCTATTTCTCTGCTTTCCGGCATCCATCCATCCGTCTTCTACCACTTTATCCTCCACATGAGGGTCACACGTTGGGAGCTGTGCCAGTCTCAGCTGACATACGGCGAAAGGCGGGGGTCACAGATTACCAGTCCATCGTTTTTTTTTTATTTTCTAGATGTCACAAACGGTCTAGGAGTTACGGTAATTTGAAGTACACATGCTATACTATGTCATCACACTTAACCCTCTGTATGACAAATAGTTCTTTGTGATTTATTATTTCAACCAGTTTAATCCTAATCTCAATGCCGATTGGCTTTCAGGACATTGCTTCTTGCAAATTTCCACTCAGATTTGAATATTTTTCCACTTTTTTCCATTTTTCCACGATTCCGAGCTCATTAGCCTGGATTGTAATCTCATGATTAACGATAACTAAGGATAACTTTGCTTCACGTGTGGTGTAAATGCACAATTACATGTTTTCTACAGTAGTGAAAGCCTCTACGGGTGGTATGGAAATCAACAGGTGCATTTTTGCGCGTCGCTCCCCTGAACTGCTGCAAAAATCCCCACGGATCAAACTTCTTACGTCGTTTCGTTTCCTCCCCAGTGTTTCCTGTTAAAAGCATTTCAGACACACACACACACACACTTATGGAACATCTTGGATTGATTTAAAAACTCCTAATAATTCCCTTTGAAGTGCTGGTTCATCTCTTCTTCTTCTTCCCTGTTGTCTGCATCCACAAAAAAAAAAACAAAAAAAAAACAGGTTGCCATGGCAACAGCTGTGCACTTCATCTGCTTGTTAAAGAGTGTGGCCAAGCAACACCTGGAGCACAGCATATTTAATTAGGACACAGGTAGACGTGTGCTATCACCGTCAGGATGTTTTGATTAATTACTCATCACGAGGAGGATCAGGTGCTGCAGTATCACACTAAACAGAGTGTGTTATTCCCTACACACAATAAATTAAATGTTTATTTAAGTTAATGAGCTGGATAAACAGAAATGTGCTGATGGAGGAGAGGGTGATGGTTAAGTTTTCAAGAGGAAAACAGAAGGTAGAAGGGATGGGAAACATCTCTTCTTTGGTTCTGTGTGTGTGTGTAATACAGAGAGAGGGAGAGGGAGATGAAGGGGAGTTCCGTTGGAGGTGTGCGGGGAGCGTTTGCAGCAGACAAAGAGGGCAAGCTACTGGAATGTCAACAAGCCGGGGAGAGGACTCTGTCTACACATGTGGGCAAAGTTCTGTCTACACGCACACGCACACGCACGGAGAGAGCGCGTGGGTATATTAACCCTACACATTTCTCAGCAGTGCAGTCCACACTGCCATGCAGATGTGCACAGTGCGTGTGTGTGTGCGTGTGCAGCGCACACACAAACAGTGCTGATGCCAGTGTTTGGAGCTGCGATGAGCCGTGTAAAATGAAGAGCAAACATACCTGGATGTCATTATAGCTCGACTTCAGACGGGATTATTGCTGGAACGGAGAGGCCTATGACTAACCGTGTCCATGTATGTATGTGTGTGTGTGTGTGTGTGTGTGTGTGTACATGTGTTTTCTATTTGCACAAGTATCCACACATACAGTGTGTGTATCTTTGCACGTTTGCAGTCCAAGGAGTGCACGCTGCTGTGTCAGGGAGTGTGTTTTTATGCTTTATGTAAACACACCAAGGAGACACACTGATATCAGTGCATTTATACAGATTTTTATTCTTATTCTTATCCTTTTTCTTTCTCCACCCTCCCTCCTCCTCCTCCTCCGTCAAAGAGCCCTTACGTCTCTCACTCATCCATAACATGTGTTTTGACATTCCACCAACAAAGCCCCTTAATTTCCCCCCGTTCGGGCGTCCTGTTGTTACAGCTCTCAACATCTCCACATTTCTGCGGTTTCACAGTCAGGGCTGACCTGTCTGAGGCTGCGAGTGAGACAGAGAGAGAGACAGAGAGACTTGGTGAATTGTGGAGAGTTATTTTGGATTTTAGATTCAGAGTCATTAATGATAATGATGATGATGATGACAATGGAAGTATGGTGATATAAAGTCTGTTCTAACAGCCACTGCAGCGCATGATCAGTATAAGTAAGAAAGAAAGTAAGAAAGAAAGAAAGAAAAGTTGCTCGTGGGTCTGTTAAGGTAGAAGAAGTCTCATCGATTCCACTCTGTCGTGTCCTCCGGCCGCTTCTCTTCCATTTGTTATTGACAGTTAATTCTGGCTCCCATTAACCAGAGCTGCTGCTGCTGCTGCTTCTTTGTATTTAGTGCATCTGGCAGCAAATTTAAATGAATTCCTTTACAGCCGAATCCTACGGAATCAAAAGAGATGTTTGATAACCGACGGTTAAAGTTCTGGATTGGAGCACTGCACTGAGGAAATAACGGAATCAAAGGGTTTTAGATAACGATGGAAGAATGACAATCTACACACACAGTATGTAGTAACTGACCTTGCACTACTCATGGTATTTAAGGTGTACTATAATGTGTCTAAGAAAGGAAGGAAAATGACAAATAAACACATAAATATACAACACGAAACAGTGAAGCTGCTTCGTTTTGCCGTGACCAACATGTAAACACACACAGCCCAGTCAATTGCCCAAATTTACATAAACCCAAGTGGTTTACTATTATAGGATGCCCTTTATGCAGAAATTCTTGAAAAATTAAATTAAATTAAATTAAATCCTATAATCAACAACAAAGATTAGTCTCGATGATCTACTTGTTCACAAAATAGACCACCTGCTGGTTTTCATTAAACACTGTCAAGTCTTCAGGGAGGCCAAGACATTTCTGAGCTCAGGGAAAATTCCCCTGTGTGTGATTGTGTGCGGTATGTTGAAGTGTGTGTATGTGTGTGTGTTTGTGCATGTCCGTGTGTGAGAACAATTCAAATTAGTGAGGACAGAAAGGGAGAACAGAAAACAGGAAGATTTCATGGGGTGCTTTTCTTTGTTAAGCAGCAAGCTCAGGTAAGAAATCTTAAATCTAAATCAACTGTAGTGGATAACGTTGTGTGTAAGTGTGTGACTTGTTGCATGGACGTAAGTTTGAAGCTGAAAACTGGTATAATTGTATGTATTGAGATGCATATAGTGCTGATTGTGTCATGTGTGATTTTTATAACTGTGAGGATGGTATTGGCATTTATTATCATCATATTATCATATCTGTTATAATTGAATAGTTGTAAGATGGTATCTACACATATGATCAAACATTTATAACATAATGCAGTAATGAAAGAGTGAAGAGAGGCTGCATGCTATATAAGTAAGCAGATATCAGTGACATGTCTCTTGTTCTCTGGTTGTGTAATAACTGACACACTTATCGGCACATGCTTAAGAACTATTCATTACATCACGCGACGTATTGAAAAACACTTAGCTCAAGTGCATCTTAAAGATACAACCGGTATCAAATAACATGAGGCCTTTGACACTTATAAGTGGTTGCTGGCTGTTGATAATTATTTTAATTACATTGTGTGCTCTGGATGTGTCCTACTGTATATGTTTATAGATCATTTAACAGAAATTATTGTACAGCAACCTTGTTTTTTGTGAAAGGCGCTTTATAAATCCAAGTCATTTGTATTATTATCATTATTATTATTTATTACTAAAGAAAATGTATCATAATTTGCATGAATGATGCACATTTGTGTGTTTGTGTGACATAAAAAAATACAAATAAAAATCTACATAAACAAAAATGACACTTTTTGGGTTGTGGGTGGGTGGGTTATCCTCTGCTTCTTCATGTACTTGCCCTCCATGAAAATAAAAACAAAGAAAAATAACTGACTAGTTTGGTGTTTCTCTCAGGTGGCACCATTTCACTCAGGTCTTCTTCTTCTTCTTCCTCCACTTCCTGTGTAGGTGAGGAATACAACAGCATTAGTTTGTTGGTTTAGTTAGTTAGAGTTAATTATACATTTTGGTCTTTTTTAATTGCTTTTCATCTTTTATCTTCTACTTAGACATGAAATGGTTTGCTTACAAAGGGCATTTGTCCTATTTTACACAAGACAAAGTAACAGTTACGGCCTGAGAAAATGCTGCACAACATCTGATATTTTTCAGTTTGTAAAAGTAAAACTCTTTAATGCAAGTTATGCAAACTCTGGCTTGAGAAAGAGTGTGACTGGAGTAAACTGGGTTTTCAAGAATTGGGGACTTATTCAAATTTAAGTCAAACAGCAGATAAGAATACAAAAAAATACAAACAACTGAACAAGTATCACAGAATGAGAATAATAGTCTGGATGTGCAAATATACCGTACCACATTTTTGAATCTACTGTCCATGACGTTGCCCTGTCTTTTGTCCGAAACATGGTAGGATTAAGCCCAGAAATGCCTTTAAGACTCTGAATAGAAATAATAGAAAATAAAAACATATTATTTTTTATTGTCTTAAAGTTCATGATATACTAATAAACATACGATACAATGGCAGTCAATGTGAGTTGATGGTATATCACTGAGGGGACCAGAGGCAGATGACTGAGGAGCTGGCAACACAAGTAACATGTTTGCACCTTCGCAACTCGAGGCTCCTTATGGTGTTAATAAGGTGCCAGTGACCTTTCCCACTGCCCCACTCCCTCACCACCGGCCCACCCGAACTCACTCCCAACAATACTATCTCAGTATCTATATTATAACCAACAAACCCCGCACATTATCAACGCTAAGCAGTTTTCACATTCTTCAAAAAATTACAACTATGTGTAACAGTGACTATATCACAATCTACAACATGGCGTAAACAAACTTCAAAAACATAATGAAATACTTTTCTGGAAGATTGCACTTGTATGAGTAATGAGTTGATCATAACACGCTAACAAACATTAGTTTGTACATTAGTGGTGATATGTGTTATATAGTGACCATAGTAAGCATTCTAAGTGGTGTGAATGAATGCTATGTGACAACATAGAGTCAATCTCAAAAACTGTCCACAGACAATTAGTGTTTGCATGTCACTAGTAGTGCGAGTTGTGACACACGTATCATATAATTTCTGCAGAAATCAACCGTCACATACACATATTGCATTTTATAAATATACAAAAATAAAAATATTTGTAATATTAACACACGGATGCAACGGTACATCAACACTCTCAGCCAGCAGACCGGAATGTTGCTCACCTTGGTTTGTTATCCTGAGCACAGTTGTTGCTGCTTGACAAATGAAGAAACTGACAGAGATCAAAGGCCATAAAAACACAATAAGCCTCTAGAGCATGTGGCATTTGACTTGGGCATTGACATGAGCCTTGTGCTATATTTGAGTTTTGCCCTAATAAGAAGGGCAATTTCAGAGCCCGGAATCGTATAACATGCAGTTAACTGAAGACAGAGGCTCATTATATCCTGTGGGTAATCACATTAGAATGTCTTCTTCTTTTTCTTCTTCTTCCCTGGTGTAAGATCTTATTACCATTGGAAAAGGAGACTAATGACACTCGAACCACCGTTTTAAACTGAGGTGGCCGTGTGACACATCCTTGGCAGGAGGAATGTTTGCTACAAAAGTTCACTTGATAGATGGATAGATGGATAGATGGATAGACAGACAGACAGACATACAGACACAGACAGAGAGACAGACAGTGGGTGGATGGTGTGATTTGCTTTGAATATAAAGGAAGTTGAGCTTGAATCATCACTCAGTTGCGCCACATTTAGGGACAGTGCTCAGACTCCCTTGTGCTCCCCTTCAGAGGGAGAATAAGAACAGCTGTTGGCACTGTTGTGAGAAATAATCCCTTGGCAATCCCCCTCTTTCTTTAAAGCTCACTGGCACTCCTTTCATTTTTAATAATTTCTGACTTGTAAGGACTCTGAAACACTATATCGGTGACTTTTTAAAGCTTCTCCGAGGCATAGCTTGAGGTTACTTTTGTGCCAAAGAGCATTTATAAGATGTATTAGTCACACCTTTGGACTGTCTACTGACCTACTCAACAGCAATACATGAACCAAACTTCACCCCTTTGTATCTTTTTTTACAGAAATACTTTTGAAAGAGGTACTCACAAGCAAAAAATACTTCTCATCAACATGCTACAGAACCAACTCACAAAAACTACATCTCAGAATAGTGTTCTCCTCGTCACATTTTCAGCCAAAAAGATATTATTTAAAACAAGGATAAAGTCAAATCACTGCATCCTATTATTTGCCAGGATTTCAGGATATTTGAGAATTTCTAAAAGCCTCATTTGCCCCCCCGAGTTCTAAGCTGCACAATGATGTGTGATGGAAGACATCTCATAAACTATGTAATGTTACAGCTAGGGTTAAGAACTACTCCATGAGCATAATGACAAGAATCATGACCAAATAGAGCAGGACTAGTGTGATAGGCTCCCATCACTCTATATAAAGGAGCAGTACATCAGCACTGAGGACAGGCGCCCAGCAAAGGTAAGCATCTCAGCAGCACAGATGCAGTTACTCTCAATACCTACAAACAAAACTACCAAGCAATTGAGCAATAGGCTTTGTGATGCTCACATCTTTGCTCCTTTCTTTCAGAAATCTGCACTGAAGTCTGCCACAAACAAGCCTTTTCACCTGGTGTGCTCCAAGGTAAATCAGACACCACTGTCTTACCACCACATGAGTACAATTTAATTACCATTACAGCTAAAGATAAACAGGCTGTCCCCTATATGAACATCGAAACTTTATTGGTAATTAGTTCAGTCCTGCAGCTATTGTAATTGTCTTAAACCAAACATAAAGGACGACCAATCTGTTTATGCAAACATCTGTCCTAGTTTTCTGGTTTTTGAAATTGTCTCGTTTCCTCACTTGCAGTAAAGGGTCATCATGAGTGTGGATCCGGAAATGGAGTGTTTTGGCCCGGCGGCCATTTACCTCCGGAAGCCAGAAAGAGAAAGAATTGAAGCTCAGAACACTCCGTTTGATGCTAAGTCATCATACTTTGTGACTGAGCCGACGGAAATGTACCTCAAGGGAAAACTTACAAAGAGAGAGGGTGGCAAAGCCACGGTGGAGACTCTAACTGGAAAGGTGAGGATTGCACTTGCATGATTTGGACTGTTGTGGGATGTGTTTAGCTTAACACACGGCTATTTCAGGAGTAGTAAAAGTAAATTTGATCTATCCTACTGACAAAACTAGTTTGCAGATGGTCAAATCTGTAATTTGTTAATAGCAAGTAAGATTTTAAAAATAAATTACAACTAGACTGCTAAAATGGCTGCTACATGGTAACTTGTTTTATATGTGTCCTTTCCTGCCTCTTTGACAGACCATCACTGTAAAAGAGGATGAAATCTTTCCCATGAACCCTCCAAAGTTTGATAAGATTGAGGACATGGCCATGATGACCCACCTCAGCGAGCCTTCTGTGCTGTATAACCTCAAAGAGCGCTATGCGGCATGGATGATCTACGTAAGTTTAGTCGAATAGAAAGATTAACCTCATAGCATTTACAGTACAAAATATGGACACCTTACGGAAATTAACATTTGGAGGAGAAGGGGTAACATTAGCCTTTAGGAGAGGATTTGAGTAGGTGGTAACAGACCCATGAAGCACTTTGTAGGCTAGCATCTTAGCACAGGTTTTAACAATGGCAGTGGCTTATACAGATGTAGCTTTACTTATTTAAGCATGTTCATATTAATGTTTTTTCTCAAATATTTCACTATTACAGACCTACTCAGGGCTGTTCTGCGTGACTGTGAACCCCTACAAGTGGCTCCCAGTGTACGACGCAAAGGTTGTCTCTGGATACAGAGGGAAAAAGAGGATTGAGGCTCCACCCCACATCTTCTCCATCTCTGATAATGCCTACCAGTTCATGCTGCAGGGTAAACTTATTGTCCGTGCTACAATGTGTCCAATAATACGGCCATTAAAGTAAATTCCTAATGTTGTGTAATGTTTGGATCTTTTACAGACAGAGAAAACCAGTCAATCCTGATCACGTACGTGCCAGCACTATGGATGTCAGTAATTTAAACAATAATACATGATGTATAAATGATTCACATAATTGTTTTTTTTACACATAAACACAGCGGAGAATCCGGTGCTGGAAAGACTGTCAACACTAAACGTGTCATCCAGTACTTTGCAACAATTGCAGTGGCTGGAGGGAAGAAAACTGATAATATTCCTGGAAAAATGCAGGTAACTGACATCAAATAATATGAAAATATGATATGTAATATGTATGCATGTGTATTTATATATATATATATATATATATGTATATATATATATATATATATATATATATATATATATATATATATATATATATATATACTGTATACAGTTTATATGATACTAAATCATTGTTATATTTAGGGTTCACTGGAAGATCAAATCATTGCAGCAAACCCGCTGTTGGAAGCTTATGGTAACGCCAAGACTGTGAGGAATGACAACTCTTCACGTTTTGTAAGTTTTTGTCTTATCTCATTTTAAAAAGTTGTTGCTATTTTGCGCAAAAGTATAGAGTTCTAATGTAAATGTTAACCTGTTTTTGCATAGGGAAAATTCATCAGAATTCACTTTGGAACAACTGGAAAGTTGGCTTCAGCTGATATTGAAACTTGTAAGAAGCTCATTGCACATGACATGTATTGCTTGCTATGTACTGTCAACTCCTACTGTACAGCTTTGCTTCAGGAGATATTCATCATAAACACTTAAACCCCCCCCACACACAGATCTGCTGGAGAAGTCTCGAGTGACGTTCCAGCTGTCTGCAGAGAGGAGCTACCACATCTTCTATCAGCTCACAACGGGCCACAAACCTGAGCTCATAGGTGTGACATGAGCAAATAAGGAGATCATTATTCCTGAAGTAAATGATAACGCCTGTATTGTTTACAAGTTTTTTTCCTGTTTCCTTCAGAGGCTCTGCTGATTACCACAAACCCATATGACTATCCTATGATTAGTCATGGTGAAATCACTGTCAAGAGCATCAATGACATTGAAGAATTCATAGCCACTGATGTAAGGAAAACTTTATGATTGAAAGTTAATTGCTTAAATAATGAGTAAATTGCTTTAAAAGTGTCCAATAGATGCTAAATATTTGTCGATGCAGCAGAATGTTTACCACTGACAAACTTTTTTAATACAGACTGCCATTGACATCCTGGGCTTCACTGCAGAAGAGAAGTCATACATTTACAAGTTGACTGGTGCTGTGATGCATCATGGGGGCATGAAATTCAAGCAGAAGCAGCGTG
Organism: Solea senegalensis; assembly: GCF_019176455.1. Taxonomy (NCBI): domain Eukaryota; kingdom Metazoa; phylum Chordata; class Actinopteri; order Pleuronectiformes; family Soleidae; genus Solea; species Solea senegalensis. The sequence goes on from NW_025322513.1 coordinate 180,821, forward strand.
AAGAGCAGGCCGAGCCTGATGGCACTGAGGGTACGACGTCCACTCACCATGAGATTTAATGTCACAGGTTTTCCAACGAGTGAATCAGGAGTGACGCTGATGAAGTCAAGCTGGTATTATGTGTTTTTAAAGATGAAAACTTGTGTTCTGTATTTAGTGGCAGATAAAATCGCCTACCTCATGGGTCTGAACTCTGCTGATTTGCTCAAAGCGCTATGCTACCCCAGAGTGAAGGTCGGGAACGAGTTTGTGACCAAAGGCCAAACTGTCCCTCAGGTCAGAGGATTTTGCTTCTGTTGAATGTAAACTTGTTTTATTGATTTTCATATCATTATTAATGTTGTACCATTCACTTGTTAAATCAGGTCAACAATTCCGTCATGGCTCTCTGCAAGTCTGTCTATGAGAAAATGTTCTTGTGGATGGTCGTCAGAATCAATGAGATGCTGGACACCAGGCAGCCCAGAAGCTATTTCATTGGTGTCCTGGATATCGCTGGGTTTGAAATCTTTGATGTAAGTTTGGTTGATGGAACATATTCTTACAGATAGTCATTCCAATAATGTTTGCATTTGGATATCTTACCACATCAAAGCTAAGGGTATAAACAATGTTAGTGAAAGCACTTGCCAGTATTTTATGCATCTTAATTTCTTTAGTTCAACAGCTTGGAGCAGCTGTGCATCAACTTCACCAATGAAAAGCTGCAACAGTTTTTCAACCACCACATGTTTGTCCTGGAGCAAGAAGAGTACAAGAAAGAGGGAATTGAATGGGAGTTCATTGACTTTGGTATGGACTTGGCAGCCTGCATTGAGCTTATTGAGAAGGTGAGCCACATGCTGCTGTATATTCACAAATACAGAAACTGTCTGATGATTTTGAAGAATTTGTTTTCATTCATAATTTCCTCTGAATAGCCAATGGGCATCTTCTCCATCCTGGAAGAGGAGTGCATGTTCCCCAAGGCAACTGACACGACCTTTAAGAACAAACTGTACGACCAGCATCTTGGTAAAAGTGCCCCCTTCCAGAAACCCAGGCCTGCCAAAGGCAAAGCTGAGGCCCATTTCTCTCTGGTGCACTATGCTGGCACTGTTGATTACAATGTCCTTGGCTGGCTGGACAAGAACAAGGATCCTCTGAATGACTCAGTGGTTCAGCTCTACCAGAAGTCTTCAGTCAAACTGCTGGCTCACCTCTATGCAGCACATGCCTCAGGAGAAGGTACGATCATATTTCAGAGAACAACATGTGCAGTGCTTGCTGATGCTGATGTTCATTAGATGTTAAAACCCATTGGTTAATTTGAAGATTACATGTAAGAAAACAGTTTTGACAGAAAAAAAAACATTTTCTCCCTTCAATTGTGGCCACAACAGAGGGTGGTGGAAAGAAAGCTGGAAAGAAGAAGGGAGGGTCTTTTCAGACAGTGTCTGCTTTGTTCAGGGTAAGTATAGCAATTGTTACTTGAAGAATCAAAGCCACAGAAAACATGCCTCATTATTTAGTATTAATTCAAACATTATTGACATATTTCAGGAGAATTTGGGCAAACTGATGACCAACCTGAGGAGCACCCATCCTCATTTTGTGCGATGCTTAATTCCAAATGAATCAAAGACTCCAGGTAACCTCTCTAGTATTCATGAATACATTCAAAAAGATTATTGACACCACAAAACAAAACTGACTTTAGCGTGCCGTTAGGTCTTATGGAGAACTTCCTAGTCATCCACCAGCTCAGGTGTAACGGTGTGCTGGAAGGTATCAGGATCTGCAGGAAAGGTTTCCCCAGCAGAATCCTGTATGGTGACTTCAAGCAGAGGTAATCACTAATATTCATCAAATCTGACAATGTTTGCACCCTAGCCCCTGCAATCAATTATTCTTTAATAAACATTTTCTCTCCAATCAGATACAAAGTATTGAATGCCAGTGTCATCCCTGAGGGGCAGTTCATTGACAACAAAAAGGCCTCAGAGAAACTCTTGGGCTCTATTGATGTCGATCAAACCCAGTACAAATTCGGACACACAAAGGTGATCAATTAATTATTATTATTCATTATGGGTGTCCTTTAAAATGCATACGCTAATGCTGTTGTTCTCCTTTAGGTGTTCTTTAAAGCTGGGCTGCTGGGAACTCTGGAGGAGATGAGGGATGAGAAACTGGCTATCCTGATCACAATGACTCAGGCTCTTTGCAGAGGTTACGTCATGAGGAAAGAGTTTGTCAAGATGATGGAGCGCAGGTATCAGTCACATTTAGCTTATCTTGGCACTTATTATCAATCCAGCTATCAGAAAATAACTTGGTTACCTTTATCCTCAGGGAGGCCATTTACTCTATTCAGTACAACATCCGCTCATTCATGAATGTCAAGACCTGGCCATGGATGAAGGTCTACTTCAAGATTAAGCCTCTTCTGAAGAGTGCAGAGACTGAGAAAGAGATGGCCCAAATGAAAGAGGACTTTGAAAAGACCAAAGAGGAGCTAGCAAAGGCTCTGGCCAAGAAGAAAGATCTGGAGGAGAAGATGGTTTCTCTCCTGCAGGAAAAGAATGACCTCTTATTGCAAGTGCAGTCGGTAAGATGAATCACTACAATCTATGTGAATTTCTAAAAACCCTTGTTAAACGTCTTATTTAAATCTTCTAAATCTGCTTTCTATCATTTTTAGGAAGGTGAAAACCTTTCTGATGCTGAGGAAAGGTGCGAGGGGCTCATTAAAGCGAAAATCCAGCTTGAGGCCAAATGCAAAGAGACAGCTGAGAGACTGGAAGATGAGGAGGAAATGAATGCTGAGTTGACTGCAAAGAAGAGGAAGCTGGAGGACGAATGCTCTGAGTTGAAGAAAGACATCGATGACTTGGAGCTCACACTGGCCAAGGTGGAAAAGGAGAAACATGCCACGGAGAACAAGGTGAGAGTCATACATTTTTTTTACTTGACGGTTACAATTTTACATACACTTTGATCAGATATTCAAACTGAATACATTTGAACTCACTAGGTCAAAAACCTGGTTGAAGAAATGGCTTCTCAAGATGAGACCATTGCCAAGTTGAGCAAAGAGAAGAAAGCTCTCCAAGAGGCCCATCAGCAGACACTTGACGATCTGCAAGCAGAGGAAGACAAAGTCAACACTCTGACAAAGGCCAAAGTGAAGCTGGAGCAGCAAGTGGATGACGTGAGTCGTAAAAACAGACAGTGGTTTTGATTTTTGTGAAAATATATACCATTATATTCATTCCTCGCCTCGGTTAAAAACAGCTTGAAGGTTCTCTTGAGCAAGAAAAGAAGCTTCGCATGGACCTTGAGCGTGCTAAAAGAAAGCTTGAGGGGGATCTTAAGTTGGCCCATGAAACCATCATGGATCTGGAGAATGACAAGCAGCAGGCTGACGAGAAAATAAAGAAGTGAGTCAAATGATCTTGAATGTTCAATTAAACTGGATTTGTTGAGTGCAAATCCCAGACTAAACATTTGGATATAAAAATTGACACACACAATAATATAAATAAGTCGTATAAATATTGAATATGAATACATGAATATGTATAACATGTTTTGCAACACAGGAAGGAATTTGAAACAAGCCAGCTTCTCAGCAAGATTGAGGATGAACAGTCACTTAGTGCTCAGCTTCAGAAGAAGATCAAAGAACTTCAGGTTGGTACAGTATCTGATGTAATCATGTCTGCACCTCACTGACTTTAGAGGTGTTTTACTTCATGTCATAAAAATACAAGAATGTTCACCTACTTTAATAACATATAAATGCCAGGCTCGTATTGAGGAGCTGGAGGAGGAGATTGAGGCTGAGCGAGCGGCTCGAGCCAAGGTGGAGAAGCAGAGGTCCGATCTCTCCAGGGAACTCGAGGAGATCAGCGAGAGGCTGGAAGAAGCTGGAGGAGCCACTTCCGTGCAGATTGAGATGAATAAGAAGCGAGAGGCCGAGTTTCAGAAGCTGCGTCGTGATCTTGAAGAGTCCACCCTGCAGCATGAGGCTACCGCTGCCGCTCTGCGCAAGAAACAGGCCGACAGTGTGGCAGAGCTCGGGGAACAGATCGATAACCTCCAGAGAGTCAAACAGAAGCTGGAGAAGGAGAAGAGTGAATTCAAGATGGAGATTGATGACCTTTCGAGCAATATGGAGTCTGTCGCCAAATCAAAGGTAGGTCAACATTTTGTATACTGCTACACATTTGATTTCATTCATCACACAAAGTTAGACAATCATGCAATTCTTCAACACGTTTTATTAACTTGAAGGGCAATCTGGAGAAAATGTGCCGCACTCTTGAGGATCAACTGAGTGAGTTGAAGTCCAAGAATGATGAACATGTGCGACAACTGAACGACACTGGGGTTCAGAAGGCAAGACTGCAAACAGAGAACGGTGAGGAAAAATCTACATTTTCTGATTCTAATTCAAAGTACATTTTCATACTGCCTTAGGATTAGTTCTCATCTCAGTCACTGTTGCATTATAGGAGAAATCAGTCGCCAGCTGGAGGAGAAAGAAGCCCTGATCTCTCAGCTAACCCGAAGCAAGCAGGCTTACACGCAGCAGATTGAAGAACTTAAGAGACACATCGAAGAGGAAGTTAAAGTATGTTCACCATGTAAATTCAGTGTGGCACAGACAACAGTCCAAGGCTTGAACTGAAGTGAGGCAGATTTATTTAAAAAACAAATCTTTAATTTCTTTGTCAGGCCAAGAACGCCCTGGCTCATGCTGTTCAGTCATCCCGCCATGACTGCGATCTGCTCAGAGAGCAGTATGAGGAGGAGCAGGAGGCCAAGGCTGAGCTACAGCGAGCGATGTCCAAAGCCAACAGCGAGGTGGCTCAGTGGAGAACCAAATACGAAACTGATGCCATTCAGCGCACTGAGGAGCTGGAGGAGGCCAAGTAATGGACAGTTCTGAAATCACAACGTTTCCACATGCATTTTATTATCATAAAAATCATATCTTACATCTTTAAACAGGAAAAAACTTGCCCAGCGTCTTCAGGATGCAGAGGAAGCCATTGAGGCTGTGAATGCAAAATGTGCCTCTCTGGAAAAGACCAAGCAGAGACTTCACGGTGAAGTGGAGGACCTGATGATTGACGTGGAGAGAGCTAATGCTCTGGCTGCTAACCTGGACAAGAAGCAAAGAAACTTTGACAAGGTTTGAATTTTATTTCCAAACAAACGCCACTGAATTATGAATCACTGAACGGCAATATATGAGTGTCCTTTTTTGTTTTCAGGTCCTTGCGGAGTGGAAACAGAAGTATGAGGAAAGCCAGGCGGAGCTGGAGGGATCGCAGAAAGAAGCTCGGTCCCTCAGCACTGAAATGTTCAAGTTGAAGAACTCATATGAGGAATCTCTGGATCACCTGGAGACCTTGAAGAGGGAAAACAAAAATCTGCAACGTATGCTATCTTTGAAAAAAATAATAGTATTCGCATATGCCCAAACAAAAGTTTAACAAAAGAGTTAAAGAGATTTATAGTTGATTTACTGTTTTACACGTAGTACATCACTCTCTCATAACATTTATGTTATATACATATATACATATACTTTGATTCTTACAGAGGAGATCTCCGATTTAACCGAGCAACTTGGTGAGACTGGAAAAACCATTCATGAACTGGAGAAAGCGAAAAAGTCTGCAGAGGCAGAGAAGTCCGAACTCCAAACTGCACTTGAGGAAGCAGAGGTACTGTCTGGCAAATACATATTTTATTCAACACGATGTAAATCAGTCTGGAGCTGTATAACGTAGATTTTGTGTGTGTGTGTGTGAAGGCTGCCCTGGAGCACGAGGAGTCCAAGATTCTGCGTGTTCAGCTTGAGCTCACCCAAGTCAAGAGTGAGATTGACAGGAAAATTGCAGAGAAGGACGAGGAGATTGAGCAGATCAAGAGGAACAGCCAGAGGGTGATCGAGTCCATGCAGAGCACCTTGGATGCTGAGGTCAGGAGCAGGAATGATGCCATAAGGATCAAGAAGAAGATGGAGGGAGACCTCAACGAGATGGAGATTCAGCTGAGCCACGCCAACCGCCAGGCTTCTGAGGCCCAGAAACAGCTGAGGAACGTGCAAGGACAGCTGAAGGTATGGTGCAGTGTCAGAGAACGTGCAGGTAAAGTTTACTTTCTTTGGACTGATTCACAAATGTGTTTTTATGATTAATTCAGGACGCTCAGCTGCACCTTGATGAAGCCATTAGAAGTCAGGAAGACATGAAGGAGCAGGTGGCCATGGTGGAGCGCAGGAACAACCTGATGCTGGCTGAGATCGAGGAGCTGAGAGCTGCACTGGAGCAGACGGAGAGAGGCCGCAAAGTGGCTGAAACGGAGCTGGTCGACGCCAGTGAGCGTGTGGGACTACTGCACTCTCAGGTAAAAAAAGCTATTCGAAATACTTCACAACATGAAAGATACAGTGCTGTACATAATCAAAAATGATATTTTTTACAGAATACCAGTCTCATCAACACCAAGAAGAAGTTGGAGGCTGACCTCATTCAGATCCAAGGAGAAGTAGAAGATGCTGTTCAGGAAGCAAGAAATGCTGAGGAAAAGGCCAAGAAGGCCATCACTGATGTGAGTCGCCGTGTATACACGTCACATTACTCCAGCAAAGACAGATGATTGAAAGAGTATTACTGCTTCCAAATGTCAGGCTGCCATGATGGCAGAGGAGCTGAAGAAGGAGCAGGACACCAGTGCTCATTTGGAGAGGATGAAGAAGAACCTGGAGGTGACAGTGAAGGACCTGCAGCACCGCCTTGACGAAGCTGAGAATCTGGCCATGAAGGGCGGCAAGAAGCAGCTCCAGAAACTGGAGGCTAGAGTAAGAGGCGTCTTGACCTAGCAACTCATATTTATTATGCAGCAGGAGAGCATTTTTGCTTTTTAAAAACCAATGCATTCTTCTTCTTCTCCTTCTTCTTTCAAGGTTCGTGAACTGGAGGGTGAAGTTGACTCTGAACAGAGGCGAGGGGCTGACGCCATCAAGGGAGTCCGGAAATATGAGAGAAGAGTGAAGGAACTCACCTATCAGGTCAACTGCTTTTTCATTTATTAATAGATAATTTACTGCACATATCAAGTAATTATAATAATAATATATAGTCATTAAAACAAACTGTTTCTGGTACAATGTTCTTTTTTCTTATTCAAAACAGACTGAGGAGGATAAGAAGAATATTTCCAGACTTCAAGATCTGGTGGACAAGCTGCAGCTCAAAGTGAAATCTTACAAACGACAGGCTGAAGAATCTGTAAGTGAATTTAGGTTTTCATTAGAGCCCACATTAATTACAAAGTCATTTGACTGGTTCTAACCTCTTGTCTTATTACACAGGAGGAGCAGGCCAACAGTCACCTGTCCAGGTACAGGAAAGTCCAGCATGAGATGGAGGAGGCTCAGGAGCGAGCCGACATCGCCGAGTCTCAGGTCAACAAGCTGAGAGCCAAGAGTCGTGAAATCGTCAAGGTAATTATGACTTGAGATTAAATTAGTTTGCGACGAGTTTGATTATCTGGACAAATGTTTCACATGCCTTTGTTCTGTCATTTCAGACCAAGGAAACCGGGGAGTGAGGTGGAACGATACAACACAGTCACAAGTAGTCATAAAATATGACTTCATCTTGTCTCTCGTTCACCTTAGCATGTTAAGCATGCTGTCTGTGATAGCCAAATATCAATAAAAGTAGATTACGCTGCATTACTTTGTGTCTATGTGGTTATTTTTAAATGATAAACACACATATACAGAATCAAGTGCAGTCCCATGGTGTATCCCCCCCCCCCTCAAACTAACAGAAAATATTGAGCTCTCGAAGTAATAATAATAATAACGCATTTTATTTATAAGTGGAGTGAAATTACAGAGTAAGCTATTATGAACAGGTGGGTTTGGAGTCTGGATTTGAAGAGAGTCAGATTTGCGGATGTCTGGTGGGAGTGAATTCCAGAGATGGCGAGCAGAGCGGCTGAAAGCTCTGCTCCCCATGGTGCTGAGGCGGGCGGAGGGCACAGTGAGGTCGATGATGGAGTAGGATCTGCGGGAGCGGGAGGAGGAAGTGGCGATGTGGAGAAGGTCGGAGAGATACGGAGAGAGGGGCGACGTTGTGGATGACTCATTATTATTTAATATATTTTGTTATTTTCTACACACTCAAAATTCTGCCTTATATATAAAGTGTATATAAACAGTATTACTAACTTTCCCCCCAAGTACCACCAGAGGAAGCTCACGTACCACTGGTGGTACACATACCACAGTTTGAGAACCATGGCCCAAGACCCAACTTCTGAATTGAATTATTGATTCTTTTTTTCCCCCTGAATAAAATAGTAAGAACTATATACATTTATTTATGTTGTTGTTGCGTGTATTGCGATGCGATTTTAAATGAAATGACAAAGACTAAATTATGACTTTTGTTGTGGATTCGTGTTCCCAAAATTAGAACATAGTTGACTCCTCGGGCCAGAGAAAGTTGGACGGCAACAATAAAAAAAACTCAAGGCACATCATCGGAGGTCGAGGTCTTCCGTCATCAGTATGGTGGAAGACCGCGGTGGCTCTGACCTCAGTAATATAAGCTGCAGCTCACTGAGCCAAGCATGCAGATAGAATTGTACTCCATGAAACATTTGGATGCTTGAGTACATCATGTCAGTGTGTTGCTATCGGGGGGACCATACTGCCACCTGCAGGCACTCTGTGTTACTAACACACTGAGTTTGTCTGGGTTTGGTTTCACACAGGTTTACTTGCTTTGTAGCAACTCTTACAATAACTAAGTTACTAAGTGATTTCTCACTGCAACGATACCGCTGTTCAGAGCTGATATATTAAAATAACAAAAAAATTAGCTGAGGATGACATTGCTCATTGGAAGTAATGACAGTTAGAAGATGCTTCAGTTTGGCAGATACTGTAGATAAACAAACATCAGCTGTTGTTTGCTTTGGGTAACGTTAAAGGTTAATGTAAGTGAGTAACATATGGTGTATCAGTACATAATCTAGGATTGCGTATGGCATTAATCAAGTCTTCACAACTCAATCATGTTCTCATTTTTGCATTTTTAAACAACATTAGCAATGGTGCAAAGGTCAAATACATAAACACAGCAGCATGTTTAACAGCACTTAACTGTAATTTTGAAATTAGGAATAACTCTAACTCTCTAAACTGTGACATTATCTGAGTTTACTCTTCAAAATAAACAAGGTTTATATCAGGTTGAGCTGCACGATTTATGTTGTCATTTGTGATTGTGATATAACAAAGAATTTTTGTTCTAAGTCCAACGCTATCTCATACTTTACCAAATCAAATAATTCTGATCTAACAAAGTGTATTTATTAGTACCAAATCAAAGCATAAATAATCTCACCATAGTGAGGGGAAGACATTACAGTATTATAGAGAGACCGAACTTAAGAGTTGCGCAGTCATCTGCCTCGGCTGTTTGGTGTGGAAGGAGAAACTGGGGGAGAGAGGAGAGGTGAGGGTAAAGTGGGGAGAGAAAAGGAAAGAGGGAAGAGAGGATAAATCAATAGAAATAGAAGAAAGAGACCTGAAGCAGATGTATGGTGCTATATTTAAGTACTGTCAGATTAGTTCTTGACACATGTATAATATAATGGTGTTAATCATCACAGCAGCAGTATAGAGATGAGACATGCGCAATGAGCTCTGTGGATCAAGTACAGACCAATTTGTAGTCTGTTTCATTATCACTCAGTCACTTTTCATTGAATTAGGTTGCAGCTTTAAACGTGCACAGGCTCACGCTGTGATTTGATTAATTGTGCACCATTAATATCTGGCATCATCAAAAATTTAAACTCTTGCAGTCTTGGGCCTTTATATATATATATATATATATATATATATAGAGAGAGAGAGAGAGAGAGAGAGAGAGATACATACATATATACACTATATACTATATACTGCATGTTCACGGTGGACATGGATAACACTTCATGTATTTAAATTTAAAAAATATTGGTGTAAATGTGGAAAAGGGTTCACATTATTTTTTTTACACATTGTTTTGTGCTAAATGTGGCAAAATGTTGACGTTATTTTCAGCTTGAGCCACTTTACAAACAGCACCTCATATAAATCAAGTTATTAGTAAATAACGTAAACAAAGATAAAAGCTGTAAACTGATGATGTCAGGTATGGATTTATTGACACGCGAGTTGAGCCACGTGTGTGTTTAGGTCAGCAGAGGTCAGTATAGCGCGGTGAACAGGGCTGTTGTTGTCTGGCTCGGGCTGGGTTTGTCTCTCACTGTATCCACGGATCAGTGTGATGTTGTGCTCTTAAATGCGTGGATCCTCTCTGAAGGTGTGATTATTACACTCAAACGACGCTGCTCAGCGTTTTTCGTGGAAGGAGCTCCGCGGTGGACTCGGATGCGCAGTCAGTGCGCTCTGCTGCCGCCGCTGACTGCTGCAGTGTCCGCGGCTGCGGCTCAAAAACACATTCACCATGCATTTCCCATGAGAGATGACTTCTCTGCTTCATCGCGCACATCCTCACTATGAACAACCGCTGATCTTGAATGGATTTTCTTTCAGCTCCATCTTCCACATCTGAGCGTCCAGCAGGCGCGCTCGTCTTGTTGTTGTTTTTGATGAATCGCATGGATTTTGCTGCAGAGGAGGAATCAGGTCCTTGACTCTCTCAGGAAAATGACTGACGACCGGGAACCCGCACACGACGAGGACACGACGACTGCGTCCGGGAGCGCGGCGTCCTTGCCGCTGCGGCCGCCGTGCGAGCGCCTCGCCGGCCACAAGAGCAGCGTGTGTTCCCGCTCCTACTTCGTGGTCGTGATGGTCTTTTTCCACGTTTACATCATTAATGTCATCGCGCTGTTGTTCTACGTGCACTACAGCAGCGGGCAGGAGGACGCGAGCCCGAGGCGCGACGCTGTCAGCGACAACCAGCAGCGCGCAGAGACGCGACGTCCGCCATCGAAAGCGGAGATACTGCGAGATGTTTCTCTGAAAAGAATCGAGGGGATAAGAGTGAGTACTGTGGATGTGGCGTGTGCATCACTGCCTCAGTAATCCCTCTGTCTGTATCCCACTCACTCACTTACAGCATCACTTGTGTGATTTATGTTTCAGGTCGGACATGTTCAGACTGTGACACTAGTGCCAGGAAAAGTGCATGAAATGCGGACTCTGAGTCTGAAACCTCTGCTGTTTGGTAAGAGCAAAAAAAAACCACATACATCCAGGGCCGGCTTTAAGCATAGGCTTGGGGGGTAGGGGTGGATGATGCCCCCCCTCTATGCTCCAATTACTCCTATCAAATTGTTCTGCATGATTTCAAGGATTGTATTTTATGTATGACATTGCAGGGCTGTCAGGGGTTTTTGAACAAATTCTACGTGACCTTTGAATAGTTTGTATTCTTGCCTCGCCCGTTTGTCGGTACATTTAGACACTCAGGACAGCTGCCCTGAGTGTCCGTCCTCACTTGAATGTCCCTGTGTGCATCCATCGTGGTACAGTTCGGTCTGGAACAGTAAAGTCCTTGGTCCTGCTCGCGTTTCGACTGAGAACAGTACCTTTACTTTACAAAAACAATAACCGTCCGCATCTAAGGTCAAGCTTAGCACCTAGCACCCACTGCTGGGCAATGTTGTACTTACTTCAGATGGTTTGATGCCCTTCTGGGCTGCGTAGTTTGAACTCGAAACAGGTTATTAGGGTTCAAATTTGAACAGACATCCAAATTTACTATGATATTATATAAACAGCGCATGTTGCAATTTTAAGAGAGGTGCATGATCATTCAGGAACACTGGACATTCAGGCGTGCAGGTTTAACCAGGAAGCTGATTCTCTCCTCCGCAGTGATTTGTACTGTCGTGAAAAACAGCAATAATGAAAAGTATAAAATAAGGATTTCCATTATGAGACTGATTACACGATAAACCTGTTTTAATAACAGTGAACGATAAAAGTGTTAAATTTGTCTTCATATACACGTGTTCTGTTCTGACTACTGTGTAAAGCAGTGCCAGTGTTTTCAAATAAAAATGGGAGAGAGCTCTGCTTTTTTAATGAGGATAGAAGGCTTAACCCTCACCCTTAAAACAAAATGGACTAATGTGGTTTCACCATTAAGAGTACTTAGTCTTAAAGTGTGGCAGCCAGTGACCAGTACCTCTTGCAGTAGGTGCAGGAGGATTTATGTCAATAATAATCAATAATTAACTTTAAGTATAATATAAATGAAATGATCTCAGAGAGAGCGACACGACTGTACCTCTGAGCTCTGTTTACAGCCTCCCAACTAAATATGTCCCATCACATGCAGCTGATCTGGACCAATCAGATCTCAGAGTGCAGTGAGACACAGGAGGCTTTGACCGATTACACAGCAGCTAAGAGGGAGAGCAGGCTGTTCCACTATACATATACTCTGTTTACGAGGGCTGCCTCAATACTGGTGCCAAATGCACTGATGACAAAAAATGCTATGCTGCAAAAAAACAAAACAAAAAAGGATTTGCAGAGATTTTCAGAGATGGTGAGATTGTTATGTGATGACAGCAGTACAGGGCAATGACAGCAGCGATGTCAAACTCAAGTATTTTTAAAAACCCGCAGATTTCATGCCCCTGCGGTTAAAGAGGTGTTAAAACCAGGGCCGCTCGTGTAGCAGTAATGAACGATAATGAACACACAAAGCATTGTGTGATCAATCAAAGCTGTAGGAAGCTGATCAATACGTTCGGAGGCAAGAGTGCTCCAACTGCACATATGACCCAGTTAAGGGAAATGAACAGAAATACATTTGTACTAAAATGGATTGACTTCAGTGAATACACAGTAGTCTGCCATCGTGATTATTGATTCATCTGAACCTCAGGAAACAAATGATCATCACAGTCTCTCAGAACTTATGGTATGGTAACTCTATTGGCGAGATTTCCACTGCATAAATCATCTGAAATAAAACAAAGCAGCAAAGCCCAACAATGTGGGAAAGCTTTAAACAATTACTCAGCCTATATTATCTGCTTTTAGTTGGTTCATTTCCATTTTGGGGCTGTGTAAACCTGCTGCTACTGTAAAATAGAACAATGATACAACACAATAATGCAACGTGACAAGAGCTGCCAATGAGAAAATGTAAAGCATGCGTTACAGAAAGTGCTGCAGTCAAAAAATCCTGCCGTCCCAGGAGAGTTTTCTCTGTATCTCAGTTTTTCTGTGTTTTACTCTGCAGAGATTCCTGGGTTTCTGTCTGAGGATGAGTGCCGTGTTGTGATGCAGTTGGCGCAGCTCAAGGGTCTCATGGAAAGTCAGTTAATGGTGCAAGAAGGTCAGGAGGAGCTGGCCAAGGAGCTCAACCTCAGCCCAGAGGAGATTTTCAACCTTCTCGATATCAACCAGGACGGACAGTTGCAGCTCCACGAGGTGTATGTCTTGTGTTTATGCATTGTCAGGACACACTGAAGTGTCATAGTTTGAGAGTACAGAGTAGATGAACTCATCCTGACCTCTTTAACAGATACTGACTCATTCCCGCGTGAGGGACGGCATTTGGCTGACTCCGGAGAATCTGAGAGAAATCTATGCTGGACTCAAAGCTGACAAGGATAATAATGGTTAGAAATCATCTTCATTCATTACTTTGGGTTCAAACCAGGACTATTCACTTTTTATTTTTACTTGTCATATAAAATGGTTAATAATTCACATAAAATCTAAATCATAAGCTTTATGTTTAAGCCTTAAACACAGAGCATTTTGGCTGCAGCAAAATAGAGTGTCCTATAGATTGTGCTGTATCCTTTACAGCACAATCTGAGTTCAATTTTGACCAACTCTATAAACACACCTGAGTGGCTCCTACACAATTATTGCTACTTTATATCACTACTAAATGAGCACTAAAGGTTAATTTGTGGCTATATTTTTATACACACTTGTGGAAAATGTTCACTCAAGTGTAGTGTCAAATATTTATATAGACTTCACTGGTGTTTTTGTGAAAATACAACCGTGACCATTAAAATAGTTCACTATTTTCAGCATCCATTAATAAAATCTTTAGTTTTGAACACACTGATTTAACCTCCAGTCATACACATCCATAATGTTGTAGGAATTGGTTTGACATTTTAATTTTATAAAGAATAAGCATTCATATGTTAATTTGTGTATACTAACGTTACTATATTTTCTTACACTGACCCTAATGAAAATAATCTAACATAGTTTTAAATTCAGCCATTAATATAGATGATCATCGTTACTCAAAGCTGTATCGAGGGCGTCAGCGTTGTGTTTACTTTCTTGTTTGTTTACACTGGGCAGGGTTGCTAAGTCTGGACGAGTTCAGGCTGCTGAGCAACGACGCCTTTCAGCGCTTCCTGCTGCAGCGAGGGGTGAAAAGGAGTCAGCTGGTGAGGAACAGCAGACACACGTGGCTCTACCAGGGAAAAGGAGCACACCAGGTCCTCCAGGACATCAAGACGAGGTTAGGAAGATACACTACTACCCCGCATTCATCGTGTTGTTTTATGTCAATGCCTTTTGTCTCTTTTTTTCTTTTTGCCTTGTTATGACTTAAAGGAATACTTCACTGATTTGCATTTAGCTTTGTATTACTAGAGTAGGGGTAGTATTTTTGAAAAATTGTGCTTCCCAACCTCAGTTTCCCGTGAGTTGAGAAATATCTTCATTTTTTTCTTTGTTACGTGCCCACCAGCCACCTGTTCCTGTTACTCTAAGTGTAAGCAAAGAGGGCGGACACTGTTTACATTCCCCGCCCCCCTACCAGTGGGTCTAAAAAGTGCAGAATTAGTGTTGCAGTTTCAAGCCTCGGACCAAGGCTCGGACCACGTGTCACTAGAAGATATTTCTCGACTCAAAGAAAACTGAGATTGGGAAGCAAAGCAAGCATTTTTCAAAAATACTACCCCTATTCTAGTAATACAAAGCTAAATGCAAATCGGTGTATTCCTTTAAATTGGTATGAATTGGAGATGTGCTTCTCACGAATAAAAAGAGAATGATTTAGAAATATAATTACCCTTATAATATTTCCTTTATCAAATCTTCTCCTTTACCTCTAACAAAGAGTGACTCGCCTCACCCGGCTCCCTCCCACATTAGTCGACCTCAGCGAACCGCTCCAGGTGGTTCGCTATGAGCAGGGAGGACATTACCACGCCCACCACGACAGCGGCCCCGTGTATCCCGAAACCGCGTGCACACACACTCGACTCGCGGCCAACACCTCCACTCCCTTTGAGACATCTTGCAGGTGAGACTGCTCAGGTGTTGACTGGATAACTGTCAATAACTGAATCCATATGTCCAGTGTGGCACTAAACTGTGCATCGACACTCCATTGTGACAGCTGGCATGTTAGTGTGTGGGACGTCGAAGATGTGTGTCACTTATTTGTGGAGTGTTTCTATGTATGTTTGAATGTGTGTGTGTGTGTTTGTTTACACCATACGTGTGTGTCAATTTAAATCTGTGCTGCATACTTAGGTACATCACAGTTCTCTTCTACCTGAACTCTGTTGAGGGGGGCGGGGAGACCGCATTCCCTGTGGCAGACAACAGGACCTATGATGAAGTGGTGCGTAATAGTGTATGGGTCTGGAAATGTGTTCGGAGAGCACTGTAAAAAAAAAAATAACTAAAAAAAAACTGTGTACATACTGTGCATGTCTTTCATATCTGTGTTAGCTCCGGTGTTCTGTCAGAGTGTGTGTGTGCGTGGGCCTGACGTTTAAAAGGTTTGGGTTTGATTGTGTCTTTTTTTTTTAGTGTCTCATACAGAATGACGTGGACCTTTTGGACACCAGGAGAAATTGTGACAAGAGTAACCTGAGGGTGAAGCCCACCAAAGGGACAGCGGTTTTCTGGTACAACTACCTTTCTGACGGAAGAGGTAAGATTTTCATTATCTTTTTAATTTCTAATTAGTTTTTATTAATCCCCTTAGGGAAAGTATTCCTCTGCATTTTGACCCATCCTAGAATTAGGAGCAGTGGGCTGCCACACTGAGTGGCGCCCGGGGAGCATTGGGGGTTGGGTACCTTGCTCAGGGGTACACCAGCCCTTTTTGGCCGGGTGGGGATTTGAACCGGCGACCCTCCGGTTACAAGTCAAGTTCCCTTTCCCCTTGGCCACAGGCTGCCAATTTCCATGTCTTTATTGTAAATGAGAACATATTGTTAGTTATCTTACTCATATTTAAAACTGGAATGGGCAGTTCAATGTATAAAATGATGCCAAATATATAGACGAGCACAGAGAGGAGCCGTACAGCCGCCGTGTGCACCTGTGTTCTCTGTGGAGGAAGAGGCCTGTATTAGATGTTATTATTACCCTTAGAACACGGAGCATTTCAGCTGCTTTGTGTTAAAACATACAGTATATACAGAGGCTATAAGAATGTGCAATATAGAGTGTCTTATATCCTTTCCAGCACAACCTAGGCAATCTGATAAACAAAAAAAAGTCATTTTCACCAACTATATAAACACACCTGAGCAAAAAGTACTCAAAATGTTTAAAATTGTATTGAGTTTTACGAAATTTGGAAAAACGTCACAGTTCAAAGTTCACTTGTTTTGTTTTTATGAACAAAAACAAAAGAAAAACACATCTATTGTGTGACTTCTGCACAATTATTGCTACTTTATATCACAACTAAAAATGCGGTATAAAATGAATCATAACTTTGACTCAACAACGTATGAGAAGATGAAATAAACGCATTTTTAAAGCCTGAATATGTGACCTATAAACACACACCCCCAGGATGTCCATATAAGGAGTTGTATATTATTCCCATGGCAAATTACCATGGGCGCACCACATGCTTAGTGAGCACCAAGGGTTAATATTACGTACAAAGTCCTGTTATGTGTGATTGTGTGAGCCTGTGATAAAAATGCAAATTAAACCTAATTTAATTTAAGTGTCTCTTTTTTCCTCTTCAATAGGTTGGGTGGGGGAGCAGGATGAATATGCGTTGCACGGAGGCTGTGTGGTCACTCACGGCACAAAGTGGGTCGCCAATAAATGGATCAACATTGATCCGGACTATGCTCGACAAGCTCGCTATCAGCAGCTGGTGTCACGGCAGCCAGAGGAGGAGGGGGAGGAGGATGAGGAGGAGATAGAGGATGAAGAGGATGAAAGTCTGACTTTGAACACTGACATGCAGAGTTCCGACATCCATCAAGACTTGTAGCTGATTAAATTTGTATTTAAAAAAGAAAGAAGTCTACCCTCAATCCTTTGCACAATGTTTTTGGTAACTCCCTCTGTGACCAGTATGTAGACAAGACTTATTCAGGGAATTGATTCACAGTGGGTTTATGCAACTGTAAAGAGATGCTTTTGGTAAAAAAAATGTTGCTTGGATATTGTTATGCCAATCTTGTTTTCCATCAACTTCAATTTCCCGTCATAGGAATGTTGCACTAGAAACAAAACAGACACCCTTTTGCACGCGTTAGCTTCACAGGTTTTGCCGTTGCCGTGGACGAGATTTGCACTTGAAAACTTGAAATGGCTCCTCGAAACATTTCAATGTCCTACCTTGTTATTGAGATGACCAAATAGGCTCGTTACATTGTCAGTTTGATGCATGTTGCCTTGTCTCAGATTCCACTAAGATTAAAATACACATTTGTTTGGATTGGTTTTGGGGTTGTTTTTTTAATTATTAGAATGCACTGTAACTCTCTTACACAGAATAAAGTTCAATTCCAATAATATGTCACACTTGTCAGAAGATGAAATGTATAAATATCAGTATATTTGAAGCATTTATGTATTTACAAGTTTTGTGATCCTGTTGTCCAGTGGAGTCCTTACAGTTTTGTACTGCTGTGCATGTCCTGAAATCAGACCAGTTTTTACATCATCATTTAGTTAAACTGACACAATCTGTCATCTGGATGTTAACTCAGTGTAATGTCATTGTGCTGACAAGGATGAGACAGTTGACACTTTGTCTGTCATGATTTACTTGACACCTGAAAATCAACACTCACCACTGATGGCTCAAATGTGGGAAATGATGTTGCTCCACGGTGGTCCTGACAGTAGAGCACGGCGTCGTGAACGGAGGCAAAGAGGTGTCTCTTTGTTATTGACTCGGAGAAGAAGTTGCCAAGCTCTAACTGCTCCACCACAGAGGCTGGAGAGGGAGAAAGTTTGACACTGTGAGACGCCACAAAGACGATTATGGCCTGAATGGAGTCATTAAGTGTTCGCCTTCGTACCTTGACAGCCAGAAATGTAGATATCCACATCAATTTCACTGAAGTCCTGGAAAATCTGTGAGCATAACAAATACTGATTATTTATCCTCATCAACATTTCTCCTTACCTCACAGTGAACTATCAGGGTAACACACTTAATAAACACCAAATACGAATAGAAATAATAGTTTTATCCTCAGCAATTAAAAGGAATATCACAATCATGCAGACCCTATTTAACCTAGTGTCAGACAATTTGTTGTTTTTAGAAAACCTTTGCCCGAAAAAACTTCAAGGCAACCTGCATGTTACTCAAGCCTCAAAGGTTGCACTAATGGCTTCAATTCCCATTCAACTTTCTTTAATGGATATTTGCCCTTTTGGTACTTACATTTTTAATAGTCTTGATAGCCACCGTGTCAATGAAGTTCGCAGTGGATAAGTCAAGAACGATGGAGTGAATGTCCCAGGTCCACTTGCCCAGAGAACCAAGCGACACCCGCTCCAGGTCACGACTCAGCGTGTCCTCACTGCTGGAGCCCAGAGTGGTGGTGTCTCCGTCCTGCAGGTCAGACATCCAGCCCAAACTTGTCGAGTCTGGAGCTCCTCCTTTTAGATATTCCCATCTGCAGGGGCTGTCTGGTGCTCGGGGAGAGGTCGGGATGACAAACACTGTCCCGTTCTCTCTCTCCGTCCAGCCTTCATCTACGTTGCCTGTGACATTCTCATCCATGCGTGTGTCGCCCCAGCCGGCCTCTTCCTCCACAGAGAACACAGGTGCACACGGCGGCTGTACGGCTCCTCTCTGTGCTCGTCTCTTGTGTCAGCAAAAGAAGTGAGACTGAGTGCTTTCTCAACTTATTTTGAGACTTTTGAGAGCATAACATTTGGACAAGGAGACCACAGGGCCATGAAGACAAACAACAACATACATTTCCCGTGTATTACCTCTCTCTTGGCCTGCCTCTTGGCCCGTCTCTCAGCTCTTCTCTCTCTGCGTTTCTGTTTAGCCTCCTGTCGCCTCTTATAGATGATCATTTTACCAATGTCAAGCCCACTCTGGAGACAGGTAACAAAGAAAGAAAGAAAAAGATAAAATATTATATAACATACAAGACCAAAGGAACCAGAAGAATTGACAGAAAATCTATCTACATTTATTTCAAAAGTTAATTATTTGCCTCTCTTAGAACTCTT
This sequence comes from Solea senegalensis, assembly GCF_019176455.1. Classification (NCBI taxonomy): domain Eukaryota; kingdom Metazoa; phylum Chordata; class Actinopteri; order Pleuronectiformes; family Soleidae; genus Solea; species Solea senegalensis. The sequence goes on from NW_025322513.1 coordinate 200,325, forward strand.
AGAACACAGAGCATTTTAGCTGCTTTTTTCCATTACTATGTGTAAACTTACAGTATATACAGAGGGTACAAGAATGTGCAACATAGAGTGTCTTATATCCTTTTTTTCAACTCAACCTAGGCAATCTGACAAAATTAATTGAGCAAAAAGTACTCAAAATGTTTAAAATCAGGTTGAATTTGTAAAATTTGGAAATATACGTCACAGTTTAAAGTTCACTTGGCTTATTTTTATGAACAATAAGAAAAGAAAAACACTCTATTTTGTGACATCTGCACAATTATTGCTACTTTGTTTCACTGCAAAAAATGTGACATAAAATGAATCATAACTTTGACTCAACAACACACAAGAAGACAAAAAAAGCTTGAATATGTGACGTATAAACACACACTTCCAGAACATCCATATAAGGAGTTTTACCATGGGTGCACAGTTCTGAGCACTAAGGGTTAAAATACAAGGATCTGCTGCTTATTTGTCACATTTCATAACTGAAAGTATTTTTGGGGGTTTGGAATGTTTGTCGGATAAAACAAGGAACTTTAATTTCTACCATTTGGTTGAAATTGTCACCAGCTATAAATCAGACAGAGTGTCAGTAAGAAAGAGAACAAACCTTTTGTTTCAGGGCCTCCAGGTAAAGCTCAGCATTGGCAAAGTATACTGTGGCAGAGGAGCGGAAAATAGTCACACCTGGAATTTCTCTTGCCTGAAAAACAGAGGAATAGCCTTAGCTTTTGTCGCAGTGAATTTGTATTCATATTTTTTTTTTTTTTATGCTTTTACCTCTCTGTGTGTCTCAATATCCAAGTACAGTTCTGTACCTGGAATATTTCCCAGAACAGAGTATGTTGGCCTAAGGATTGAGTAAAAAAAACAGATAAAATCTTGTGATGTAGGAATTATATAATATTTCTGTTCATTATTTTGTGCTTCACACACACACACGCACACACAGGTTTGTTTTGCTGCCCAATTTAAGTGTTATCACTAACCTTAACAATAACCAGTCAATACCTAACCCTAAACTGTAAAATAACCACAACCCAAAGCTTAGAAATAAGAAATAAGGTTCTGTCTCATTAGGACCAGGTTTTGGTCTCCATGAGGGCTACAGGTCCTGACAAGGTCAGTGTTTATGCCAGCAAAGGTCCTATATAGGTAACAGATCCAAGCACACACACACACACACACACACACAGCATAATTCAGATTAGGCAGTGACAAATATATAATATGCTGAAGTGCAGATAGGTCTTACATCTGAGTCCTGAATATAACTGTAAGCAGAGCAAAGGTAATGGAAGCTGCCAGACCCAGATCTAGATTCAGCAGCAGTGTTGACACCCATGTGACCAACCACACCACCTAGGGGACACATCACATGACCCATTCTTAAAAGAACATTCTCCAGAATCAACACTATACAAATTCTGTTACAATTACGTAACATTGACATTTTTTATAATCGCAAACATTCTTCTTACTCTTACCAGATCGATCTTGCTGTGCTTCCACAGTGTAATGACGTCAAAGTGCTGTTTGAACATTCCCTTTAGATTAACAAAGACAATCGCAGCAAGGACAGCCTAAAACGCATCAAACCCACGTCTTAAACTTCATCACAACACAGACACGTACAAATTTTGTGTATCATTGTACAGTAATGACAAAATGTGAGGCAGCAGAACCTTTGGCAGCTCCTGGAACAGTGGTCCAAGTTTCAGTATGGTTACCAGCACAATTAGAGCTGAGGCCAATCCAGCCATCTGCAAGAGCAGCACAAAGTTAGCTAATCGAGTCAAAAGCAATCAATGTGGATTAGTGTTTGGGAATAGTTTGAGTAAATAACACACATTTATAAAAATGTATCGGTAACTACTAAAGGTGGGGTAAGTGATCGCAACCAGCAGCCACAAACGTAACAGATACTGTAACTGGTATAAATGGATGTTTATTTTGTTTACTAGGATGACAGTAACTTTGGCTTGTGATGATGTTTTTCTAAAAGCTCAAAAACACTTGACACTGGACGCTGTCCTGATTTGATCTAGTTTTATCTGTCTTTTACTGTAGCATTAATTGTATCCAGGAAACTGTGAGGTGTGGACACAGGCTGATTGGCAGAAGCGGGCATGTAATCAGTCAGTTGTTTGGACTATAACAAATGTTATTTTAAATTTGTTTCATACTTTTCAAATTTCAAATTTAACATCTGGTGTCTATTTACAACTATAGTGTTTTTTTCTCAATAAAATGTATTGTTTTACTTCATTAAATTGTTAATACACTATTTTAACATGCAGTAAATTGTAAATAACAGTCAGAAATTGAAAGTTATTCTGGAAAAATGGGCAAAAGCACTTACTCACAGGACATTTTCTGGATTAAAATAAGCAAAAAACAGTCCAGACGGACATTTTGAGGCTTAGGTGTTCAAGGGTTAATCAGCATCGTATTTGAATGTAACAGACTTTCATTCATTTGTAAAAGTACAAACCACAGCTTTAACTATCTCTGTCCTTAATTTTGTTTCGTTGTA
>NW_025322514.1:0-22500 GCF_019176455.1 Solea senegalensis
GTATGTGTGTGTGTGTATGTGTGTGTGTGTGCGTGCGTGTGCGTGTGTGTGAGTGAGAGATCGACAAACATGTCATCTCTGTGCGTAATTATGCGCGTCCATGGAAAAGCATAATTTAGTCCTGCATTGGTTTTACTGTGTGTGTGTGTGTGCCTGCGTGCGTGCGCACGCGCATGTGTGTGTACTGTGTGTAGGGCTGGGTACAGAACTGTAGGCTAAGCTGAGTTTATCTCAGCCTAGATTATGTTTTTATAATAATACAACCAAATAATGTGTAATGTAATTTTCAAATGATTTTATAAAACTGGTATCAGAAAAAGTATTGATCAGGAACCGGTATTGAACATTTTGAGTGATACTCGTCTGTTTAGTGCCAAGACTGAAATGATGATTTAACTTTAATGTAATCAACATTTAAACCTAAAATAAATAAAATAAATAATCATGGCCCCTGGAATTAGAAGAATAAAACAATGTTTATTTTCAAAGTAGAAGTAACTATATAATCTCAAGTACTGCAGTATTAGCAGCAACATTGACTTTTATCAGGGATTTCTAAAAATCAGTGTGAATGTGGCTCCTTACCATCTCACAGGGGACGCGTGTCATTTAGTCCCAACAAAGAGGGGACTTGCTGTATGTCATTGTTTAGAGACAGAATTGTCCATGAAAGGTCCTCTTTACAACCTGGAAACATGTCCACATGCTTAGGAATGTATAGTTGCATAAATGACACCACTCACCACAATTCAACATTAAAACTTATGATCTGTGCTGTGTCACTTCACTGTTTCTACGTCGTTTTTTTTCTATCCACAATTAACTACGGAATTATATGAGACATATTCTGTTCATACTATCTCCAAAAAACCACCAACACAATATCATGTACGTTACTACTTGAAGGGACAAATGTCTTCAAAGAGTGGGATTTAAGTTTTCAGGTTAATATTGAGACATAAGTAATATGCTCATGGTGGCCATGCAAGTCTTTCTGTCTTCCAATTGTCCACATCAGCCACAGCAACTTGTTGGTCTGATGAAATGTTTCAGTTCAGTCTTGTACTTGTACCACAGTGTTGTACTTGTACCACAGTCTCAGTCCATTCTCTGTCTCGTGCACAGGAAACTGTCACATGTCTGGCCAGATAACAATAGAGCTTAGAGCAGCATGTCTGACCTGCTCTGATGCACCGTTCATTTACATGGAGGAAGCTTCACAATTCCACGGCCAGAGAACATTTGCATTACGCTTTCATCAATAGACAGCAGTTGATGTCTGATCCTCACTGAAGGTTCACAGCAAGCTTTTGGAGAAGGAAACTCAACCTTGTACATCTTCTCGATTTCTGTCTTCAATCGTCAATTCAGTGTGTTGGTATAACTATGTTGAAAACTACTGGGAGCGTCATGGCCTTTCCCACAGTTACTCAAATGATCATGTTTTTCATCATTTATCATTTTAAATCAAATGGCGTATTTCCTCTACAAAAAGTACCTACTTAATGTGGGCGGAGTCATCACTAGTGACTTTACGCCACACTTCTGTAGTTGTTGGAGATTGCTAAGTAGTTTCTGATGATGAGTCTGAAGCTTGAAATTGAAGGTGTGATGTTAAATGTTATTAGTGGCTATGCCCCACAGGTGGGATGTGAATTAGAGGAGAAGGAAACATTCTGGAGTGAGTTAGATGAAGTGATGCAGAATATCCCCAGAGGTGAGAGAGTCGTAATTGGTGCAGACGTCAATGGACATGTTGGTGCAGGAAATAGAGGTGATGAAGAAGTGATGGGCAGGTTTGGTATCCAAGACAGGAACACAGAGGGACAGATGGTGGTAGACTTTGCCACAAGGATGGAAATGGCTGGAGTGAATCCTTTTTTCCAGAAGAGTCATGAGCATAGGGTGACTTATAAGAGTGGAGGTAGGAGCACACAGGTAGACTACATCTTGTATAGACCATGTCATCTGAAGGAGATCAGTGACACCAACACATGGCGGCGCGCGTCTAGCCCAAACATTTCCACACAGTATACTATCAAGAAGGAAAAATAAGGGAAAAAACTACTTGTCAGTCACATCTCCTTTTCTGCATGAGAAGAGGGCAAATACGGGAGACTGGAGGATCTGGAGGACTACATCGACGAGTACTTTGAACGAGTCGTAATGGGGAAACCTAAACAACCAGCGGTTACCCCCTCCTCCAAACGCAGTCGCCCGGAGGACTCACCTGGAGCAGCCTCATCAGCTGACAGCGACTTCACGGAGATTCTTACCACCATCAACGCGAAGCTGGACACCTTTGATGGCCGACTCTCTCTGGTAGAGATTCTGCACAAGGAATTCCAATCGCTGCGAGAGTCTCTTGAGTTCAGCCAGCAACAGGTGTCCCAGCTCGCGGCAGAAAATAACACACTTCAAGGGTCGGTTAAAACGCTCACTGAGGAAACGAGGCGCCTCAGAGAAGAAAATACTCACATAAAGAACTCAATTACTGATCTACAGGCACGCAGCATGAGAGACAATTTAGTTTTCTCTGGGATCCCGGAAAAAAACGAAGAAGACGCAGAAGCGACAGTTAAGAACTTCATTATAAAACAACTCAAACTCCCGGCAGACACTGTCAAAAACATTCCATTCCACCGGGCCCATCGTCTAGGAGGGAGACGACAGGAAGGCCAGCGACCACGTCCGATTGTTGTCAAATTCGAACAGTTCAAACAAAAGGAGTTGGTCAAGAGCCGAGGCAGGGAGCTGCGAGGAACGGACTTCAGCGTAAACGACCAGTTCCCGAAAGAAATCCTGGAGCAACGCAGGAGACTGTTCCCGGTGAGAAGAAAGTTTATTGACGGCGGATCCCGGGCAGTAATAGCAGTAGACAAGCTCTACGTCAACGGTCAGTTATACCGGGACAAAGAGGTAACCCCCTGGCTCTACTAAACACACGGTAAACCGATATATCGCTCACATTAAATCAATACAATAAAACCATAATTAAATCCACACTCACATTATTCCTTCGCTCCTTCATTTAATCCGCCACTAAATTCACAATCACTGCACATCTCCGTAGTGCACACCAAGGTAAAAAAGAAGACGGTAAGAATATTGTTGGACTTTGGTTGGTTATTTCTATCACTGTATCCCTCTATGTGTTTTTCATGTATATGTTTTTATGTTTTTCTATGTTCATGTATTTCTAGAGTATACTATGTCACAATCTACAACATGTATCCTGTAATTAATGACCACATCAAAACGAGGCCCCTGCATACAACAGCACAAACGCATGCACTCTCTCTCTCACACACGCACATATACATGCATACACATGCTGAACACGTAAACTCACGCACATATGTACATCCACATACAAGCTGTAGTATTGCAGTTTATCAGACAGACAGACGCACACACATGCACATAATACACACACAAACACGTTACAAGCACGTAGACACATACACACACATCCACATACAGGCTGTAGTTTCGCACATAGGCTGTCAGACAAGCACACATGCACACACACACATGCATACACGCACACACATACCCTATCCTAGACAACAGCACTCACACATAGGCTGTCAGACAGGCACACACACACATACTTACATGGGAACACACACACCCTGTGTTGAACATCAGCCTGTGCACATGCACAGAAAACACACACAGGCTACACTAGATAAGTAGATATGGTTAATAAGATGAATACACTCAGGCTTGTCACTTGGAATGTGCGTGGAATTGGCTCGAAACATAAAAAACTTAAAGTCCTCAACCACCTAAATAGTCTCCAAGCGGACATTGTCTTACTACAAGAGACTCACTTAGCTAAGTCAGATTGCCAGCTCACCTCATCACAATTTCCCCACATATACACAGCAAGCTACAACTCTAGACAGAGAGGAGTCGCCATCATGATTAATAGAAAATTAAACTTCATACATAAGAACACTATGATAGACCCAGAAGGTAGATTTATAATACTTCACTTATTAATCAATAATACAAACTTCTGTATATCTAACATATATGGTCCTAATGTTGATAACCCCTCCTTTTTTCACACGTTCTTCTCCTCACTGTCCACTCACTTAGACACAACACTGATAATAGGAGGGGACTTCAACATGGTACTCAACCCAGAACTTGATAGGCTCAGTAAGGCAGGAACAACACGGAACTGGCAATCAACAGAAACACTTAAACAATACATGAGTGATTATGGTCTTTGTGATGCTTGGCGCTCCTGTCATCCAGCTGATAAAGAATACACCTTCTTCTCACCTGTACACAATTCCTACTCTAGAATAGACTTCTTTCTCACCAACAGCTCAATTCTATCAGACGTCACAGACACTTTGATTCACCCTATCACCATTAGTGACCATGCACCAGTTTCACTAAAGATAACTAATAAGGCCATCACACCACCAATCAGAAACTGGAGATTTAATACATCATTACTAGATGATCCAAATTTCATCAAATACTTTGAAAAAGAGTGGTTAATTTTTCTAGAAACAAACGACCTGCCAGAAACACAACCAGATGTCCTCTGGGAGGCAGCAAAAGCAGTTATGAGGGGTAGAATAATCTCATACTCCTCATTTAAAAAGAAGAAAGAAAACCTACTGGAATTAGAACTACAACATAAAATAAAAACATTAGAGACTGCCTATGCTGCATCCCAAGATGAGAACTTGCTGAATAATATAAGAAAATTAAAACTTGAATTAAACAAAATAATAGAAAGGAAAACGCAGTTCCAACTGGAGAAATTACGCTTGGAAAACTTTGAACATAACAATAAATCCAGTAAATACCTAGCTAACCAACTTAAATTAAACAAAGAAAAAACAACTATCCACTCTATAAAAGACCCAGACGGTAAACTAACCCATGCACCGGAAGAAATAAACAAAATTTTTAGAGATTTGTATAAAAACTTATACTCATCAAACAATAACTCATCAAGTACAGACATAAACACATTTTTAAACTCCATAGATCTACCAAAACTTAATAATGAACAGGTTCATTCTATGGAGTCCCATATCACAATAGCTGAACTAAATGAGGCCCTACACCATATGCCAAACAGGAAAGCCCCAGGACCAGACGGATTCCCAGTGGAATTCTACAAAACATTCTGGTCCATACTAGCACCAACATTCTATAAAATGATAATAAAAATCAAGGAAAGTAACACTCTCCCCACACACATAAATACAGCACATATCTGTCTCCACCTCAAACCTGAGAAAGACCCGTCACTCCCATCCAGCTATCGCCCCATCTCACTCATAAATGCAGATCTTAAAATCATCTGCAAAGCCTTAGCAAGGAGACTGGAAAAAATCACCCCCTTCATAATTCACCCAGATCAGACAGGATTCATTAAGGATAGACATTCAACTAATAATACACGCAGATTAGTAAATGTAATAGACTACTGCACAATTAATAAATTTAGAGCAGCAGTGGTTTCACTAGATGCAGAAAAAGCATTTGATAGAGTAAACTGGAAATTCCTAATTGCCACAATGGAAAAATTTGGATTCGGAGAAGAACTCATCTCCTGGATCAAAATTTTATACAGTTCTCCCATTGCCTCTGTCAGAACAAATGATCAAACTTCTCCAAGCTTCACTCTCCAGAGAGGCACCAGACAAGGCTGTCCACTCTCCCCATCGCTTTTTGCCATCTTTATCGAACCACTCGCAGCGGCTATTCGCACAAACAAAAATATCAAAGGTATTCAAACAACAAAACTACATCACAAAATAAGCCTCTATGCTGATGATGTATTACTTTTCCTCCAAAACTCACAAAGCTCTCTCTCTGAGACTATTACACTTCTTAATAAATTCTCAGCCATATCAGATTACTCGATAAACTGGGCAAAATCGATCATCCTACCAATCAACCATGACTTCAAATCATCACCATCCTGTCCTCTGAAATCTGGAAACATTAGATATTTGGGTGTAAATTTTTCCTCCAGGCTGTCAGATCTAGCACAATTAAACTATACCCCACTACTTAAATCAATAGAGGATGACCTCCTACGATGGAATTCCTTACCTATATCACTTATGGGAAGAGTTAACACCATGAAAATGATGATCTTACCAAAAATCAATTACCTGTTCTCAATGATTCCAACTAAACCCTCACCAATCTGGTTTAAATCCTTAGACTCTGCCACCACAAAATTCCTCTGGAAAACCAAACCAGCACGCATCAGTTTAAAAACACTCCAAAAAGCAAAAGCCTATGGTGGTCTGGAACTTCCAAACTTCCACAACTACTTTCTTGCAAATAGGCTTCACTATGTCCAAAAATGGTTTCAACCCAAACCACTGGACAGTCTGTGGCTAGACATCGAACAAACACTCTGTAATGAAATTAAAATCTCCGATCTACCATTTATAAGCAAAACCATTAAACAGCATCAGTGCTTTAAAAGCATAAATATAAATACCTCCTTGTCAGCCTGGTGGGAATTTATCAAACTCACTGGGTCCTCGCATATCCCATGTAAATATACCCCAATCTGGAATAATCCAGACATACTACGGAATAAAACAACACTAAAACTCAAATCATGGCAAGAAAAAGGTATAAGGCACCTGGAACAAATTCTTCAAGATAACAAATTCATCCCATTTCATAACTTAGTGGAACAATATGGCATTAACAGCAACACGTCCTTTGATTATCTACAAATAAAATCTGTAATCCAGACGAGGTTTAAAACCAGTAAATTGGATCTAGAACTACCTCCAATGATCAAACAATTTCTAAACCTTATGTCTCCCAAAATGGTGTCTAAAACACATGCACTATTGACTAAAAATGATTGCATAATCTCTTTACCAAACACAAAATGGGAGGCGGACCTATCCATCAGCCTAGATGAAAATTTCTGGTTACAGATATCATCTAACACATTCAAATTGATAAAAAATACTACAACTAATACAATACAAAATCTTACACAGAACACACTACACAGGACAAAGGATGTTCAGAATGGGGCTCTCACAATCAAATATCTGCACAAACTGCAACGAAAACACAGCAGATAACTACATGCATGCTATATGGCTATGCACACCGGTGTATAACTTCTGGTGTAGGGTATGCGAGGACCTCTCAGCATGTCTCGAATACACCATACCACCTTCCCCCACGCTATGCATACTGGGTGATTTAAACGTAATACATATAAACATGGAAAAATCGCACATATTAATCAATAGCCTAAGCATCGCCAAGAAAACTATCCTCTTGAACTGGAAAAACAAGAAAAAATTTCTGTATTGGTTTAAGTTTAAACCAATACAGAAATTTAATTTTAGATCACATCTCTATGGAGAGAATGTCTGCTTCCATAAAGAAACAATTACCTATATTTGATTTGACCTGGACACCTCTAATTGATTATATTTCCTAGGGCGGGTTGGTGACTGTGTCTTCCCTGGTCGGTCCGTGGTGTTGCGGGCCGTGCATCTGGGGTACTGGGGATGCCTGGTGGTCTGTGTGGGTTGGTGGCCCTCTGTGGCTGTGGGTCTGCCCTACGGGGGTCGGGGTGGATTTGTGGGGGGGCTGCCACCTTGGCCTGGGGGGCCCGTGGGGGTTGGGGGTGGTGGGCCGTGGGCTGGGGCTGGGCTGGCGCCGCACTGCGGGTGGGGGTAGGGGGTCTGGGTCTCTGTACGCTGGGGCCTGCGGGGCGCTGGGGGGTGGGGTTGGCCCATAGTGGGGGGGGGGTGATCCTCCCTGGGTTCTGCCCTCCGGGGTGGCGGGGCGGTACACGCTGCTGTGCTCCTGCTGCGCTCTGGAGCGGACTTGTGCGTCCTCCGTCCCTTGGGGGGGGCATGGTGGGGGGCACGCGGGGGGGCGCCTTGCTTTGGGGACCCTTGGGGTGGGAGATGGGGTGGAGCGTGGGCCTGGTCTGGACTGTTCCTGGGCTGTGGGCGGGGCCGGGGTCTGAGGATTGCTGCCGTCAGTAATGCCGTGATGGCCTGGGTGTGGGTCCTGCCTCGTCGGGGCTGGTGTGCTCACTGGGGTCCTACCTTCTGGTCGGGTGTGGGGGTATCTGGTCCTCCGCCCCGGCGGCGCTCATGGGATGCCATGGCGTGTCCCTGGCCTGGACGGGTTGCTCCCTTCTTGGCCGGGGGTGAGTGGGAATGGGGCATATGGCCCTGCCAGTCAGGAAGCTGGCAACCTACTTGGGGGGGCACTCTTGCCCACCCCCTAGGCCCCCCCCACCGCAGATGATACATCTAAACACACACATCTAGGGCACCAGGGGGAGTGTGGCTGAGATGGTGGGGGGTCGGGGGGTGGGACCATCACATGATGGGGCCACTCTCCGTTCCCCCGATGATCTGCCACTCTTCCCCTAATTTTATCGCATGTTAGACATTAGGGCCTGGTGGGCGAGAGACACGTCGACGGCTCCACTGTCTGCCAACAGTGGGACGCCCGTGCCACATCTCCCTCCGCCATTTTAACTACACCCCAGATACCAACACACATCGTATCACACACCACACACATGCACACACCTCCAAATCAATCACCGGTGGGCTGGGGTGGGGGGGGTGGTCGTGGGTGCACTCCTGAGCGCTCGATTCCTGCCCACCCCCTGGCTGTGTCGGGACTGGCGGTCTGGGTGGGGGCAGCAGTGGTGGCCATGAGGCGTCGCTGGACGTGGGGGATCGGGTCCCCTGCGCTCGGTCTGGGGGGTGTCCGGGAGGCATGGTTGTGGCTCATCATGACGCACCTCCCTGAAGGTACTGTGGTGGGCGGCAGTCTGCCTACCCGGCGGGGGTCGTCGGCGGGCACAGATGCTCCTGGATGTTGGGGGACCCCTCTCCGGGGCACCGCGGGGTTGGGCGCGGTGGGTCCTTGGACCATTGGCCCTGCCTCTACCTGGGGGGTCTGGACCGGCTCGGGAGTCTGCCTCTCTTCTGTCTCTGGGGGCCCCCTTGGCTGGTGGCCCTACGTGGGCCTCCGCCTGTCCCTCCCTGGGCTGGGGGGCGTGCGGTCGGCTTCTGGGGGGCGGTGGGGGTGACGGTGGTGGGTATCTGGCCGTACCTCCCTGGTGGGCGGTCTGGGGGGGCTCTGCTCCCCCCGGTGGTGGGCTGGCCCTGCCCTTGGGCGCTGGCGGGCTCTGGGTGCGGAGGCCCTGGGCCTCTGCGGCCTGCCTGGGTGTGGGGTGGTTCGGCCTCTGTCCGTGGTCTTGTCGCCGTCGGCCCCCTCGGGTCGACCTTGGGTGGGGGGGGCTTTCCCCCCACATTCCTCCGACGGGCCCCCTGCGGGGCGGATGCGTTGCTATCCTGGGAGTGGTGGCTGTGGGCCTCTCCTGCCCGGTACGGCTACTGGGCGCCTTAGGCGCCTGGATGATTTTCGGGCCGTAGCTGGGGACGGGCCGGACATTGGCACGGTCCCCCACCCCAATTCCAATCATACCTAATGACAACTCCTGCACATATACACTGATATGCACGATCACACACACACACTAACACGCTAAGATAAATTAAATTTAACTGATATAACTGTTGTAAGCCCGGACATACTCTCTTGATGTGGTCGTTAACAATTACTATATAAACTGTATTTGAAAGTATGTTCTGTATACGCTAAATAATTTCAACTGTTCAGTGTTATTAACCTGTTACTAACACACTAATGTCACCCTTAAGTTGCCTAGGTTCTGTCTTATCAGGTATGTTCTGTCTACTTTATATAATTTCAATTTAATGGTACTAACCCATGTATTATACTGTTGTCCACCTTGCTCTCCCTCTCTCTCACTCTCGATCTCCTTCTCTCTTCTTTTTTCTCCCTCTCTCTCTCGCTCTCTCTCTCTCTCTCTCACTCCCCCTCCCTTCCTCCTCCCCGCTCACTCCCCATCCCCTTGTCAGTCCACTCCCTGTCCCCCTGTCCGGTCCGGCTGCCCGCAACACATAATCATAAAACGAATAAATAAAAATACTGCAGTTATGAGTATCCCAGACTCGTCCTGCACATATCAAATCTGTCCGACACCAAAAGGCATGCAGTCAATCATATTACATGCCCTGGGTACTAGACAGGACAGGTTAAAAAAAAAAAAAACTAGTGGTGGGTGAGAGTGTAGCAAGTCAGCATAGGATGAATCTGGTGACAAGGAAGACAAAACAAAGGACAAAGTGGTGGAAGCTGAAAAGAGAGGACTGTTCTGTGGTTTTCAGGGAGGAGTTGAGAATCTGGGTGGTCAGGGAGAGCTGACTACAGCTAATGTAATCAGGGAGACAGGTAGGAGAGGACTTGGTGTGTCGTCTAGAAGGAAAGTAGATAAGGAGACTTGGTGGTGGAATGGGGAAGTGCAGGAGTATATAAAGAGAAAGAGGTTAGCAAAGAACAAGTGGGACACTGAGGAGACTGAAGAGAGCAGACAGGAGTACAGGGAGATGCAGCACAAGGTCAAGGTAGAGGTCGCAAAGGCCAAACAAAGGGCGTATGATGACTTGTATGCTAGGTTGGAAAGTAAGGAAGGAGAGAATGACTTATACAGGTTGGCAAAACAGAGAGATAGAGATGGGAAAGACGTCCAGCAGGTTTGGGTGATGAAGGACAGAGAGGGACATGTGTTGACAGGTGCCACAGAAGTAAAGGGAAGATGGAAAGAGCTAATGAATGAGGAAAATGAAAGAGAGCAAAGGGTAGAAGAAGTGACTACTGTGAACCATGAAGTAGCAGAGATTAGTAAAGATGAAGTGAGAGGATGAAGAATGGAAAGGCAGTTGGTCCTGATGATATACCTGTGGAGGTATGGAAGTGTCTAGGAGAGGAGGCAGTAGAGTTTCTGGTTAGACTATTCAACAGGATCTTAGAGAGTGAGGGGATGCCTGAGGAATGGAGAAGAAGTGTGATGGTGCCCATTTTTAAGAATAAGGGAGATGTAACTGTAGAGGAATAAAGTTGATGAGCCATACAATGAAGTTATGGGAAAGAGTAGTGGAAACTAGACTGAGAGCAGAAGTCAGCCTTTGTGAGCAACAGTATGGTTTCATGCCTAGAAAGAGTACTACAGATGCAGTATTTGCTTTAAGAATGCTGGTAGACAAATACAGAGAAGGTCAGAGGGAGCTGCATTGTGTCTTTGTAGATCTGGACAAAGAGAGAGGAACTATGGTACTGTATGAGGAAGTCTGGAGTGGCAGAGAAGTATGTTAGACTGGTGCAGGACATGTATGACAACTGTGAGACAGCGGTGACAGAGAAGTTCAAGGTGGAGGCGGGACTACATCAGGGTTCGGCTCTGAGTCCCTTCTTGTTTGCGGTGGTGATGGACAGACTGACAGATGAGGTTAGACAGGAATCTCCATGGACTATGGTGTTTGCAGATGACATTGTGATCTGTGGTGAGAGCAGAGACCAGGTGGAGGAAAAGCTCCAGAGGTGGAGATATGCTCTAGAAAGGAGAGGAATGAAGGTTAGTCGCAGCAAGACAGAATATATGTGTGTGAATGAGAGGAACCCAAGTGGAACCATGAGGCTACAGGGAGTGGAGATAAAGAAGATGGAGGATTTGAAGTATTTAGGGTCAACAGTCCAGAACAGTGGAGATTGTGGGAAAGGTGAAGAAACGTGTTCAAGCTGGTTGGAATGGGTGGAGAAAAGTGTCAGGGGTAATGTGTGATAAAAGAGTATCAGCCAGAATGAAAGGAAAGATATACAAGACAGTGGTGAGACCAGTGATGCTGTTTGGTCTAGAGACAGTGGCACTGAGGAAAAGACAGGAAGCAGAGCTGGAGGTAGCAGAGATGAAGATGTTGAGGTTCTCTTTGGGAGTGACGAAGATGGATAGGATCAGGAATGAGTCAATCAGAGGAACAGCACATGTTAGATGTTCTGGAGATAAGGTCAGAATGAGATGGTTTGTTCATGTACAGAGGAGGGATAGTGAGTATATTGGTAGAAGGATGCTGGGGTTGGAACTGCCAGGCAGGAGGTCTAGAGGAAGACCAAAGAGAAGGTTTATGGATGTAGTGAAAGAGGACATGAAGTTAGTTGGTGTGAGAGAGGAGGATACAGAGAACCGGGTGAGATGGAGGAGGTTGATTCACTGTGGTGACCCCTGAAGGGAGCAGCCCAAAGGAAATGTAGGAGAAGGAGAAGAAGAAGTTAGGATTGTTAAGTAGTTTTAAGTGATCTACAGTTAGGCGCTGTTCGACTTGATTTGTGTGTGGGAGGTCTCTTCCTGTGACGGGACTCAGTGGCCGGCAGTCTGACCAATCATCACATAGTACCTGCTTTTAAATCAATATCTTCTCAGACCATAAATTATTCACAATTATATTTTAAATAGAAAAATATTCAAGTCCCTGATACAGACACACAACATGGCCCAAAAAGATAGTACACAAAAACCTATAGACAAGTGTATAAAGTAACATTTTGAACACTGTGAACTCTGCTGCCTCATGGATTACCCTTCATTTAAAACAATCTCAAACTTGAAACTGGTCAGGAAGTCTTTGTGTTTTGTTACAAAAACATAATAAATCATGTCTCAGGAGACTACAAAGCTGCAAAAAAACAAACAAGAAACTACTATTTTCTGTTATTCATCCATTAGTATCGCTGCATGCTATATAAGAGGGGACTTGTGTCATTGCCCTGCCCTGTGGGTAGCCCATCATTTTAATTCCGCTAAAATAGAGCCATTATACTGTGTTCAAAACGAAAAAACAAAGAACATAATAACTAATCATGTTTCATTCTTGAATTATTTGGTTGCGATATTGAGTTACGTTTTAAATAATCCTGCTTATTTCTTCTTTTCACCCATGCTGGAGTGTGCACGTCGCTCTGTGCTATACAAGAGGGGACTTGTGTAATTATTCATCAGCCAACAGTGGACTTGTGTCGTTCCATGCTATACAAGTGTAATGAACAACAACAAACAAATTGTATTCCTTTAAGTAAAGACTAAGCACACAAGTTGAAATCGTCATGGTAACGTACATCTGTGTTTGTGTTTGTGTATGTGTATGTGTATGTGTTTATGTTTGTGTTTGTGTTTGTGTATGTGTATGTGTATGTGTTTGTGTTTGTGTATGTGTTTGTGTTTGTGTATGTGTATGTGTATGTGTATGTGTTTGTGTTTGTGTCCTCTTCAGGTCTAGGGCTGTTGTAGTCCTTCTTGAGTCTAGTAGCTGTTGTGTCCCTCTTCAGGTCTAGTAGCTGTTGTAGTCCCTCTTCAGGTCTAGGAGCTGTTGTAGTCCCTCTTCAGACTGTTTCCCTGCATTACTCCTCGGGTCTAGGAGCTGTTGTAGTTTCTGGCAGTCCCTCTTGGTGTAGGGCTGTTGTAGTCCCTCTTGGTGTAGGAGCTGTTGTAGTACCTCTTCAGGTCTAGGAGCTGTTGTAGTCCCTCTTCAGGTGGAGCTGTTGTAGTCCCCTCTTCAGGTGTAGGAGCAGTTGTAGTCCCTCTTCAGGTATAGGAGCTGTTGTAGTCCCTCTTCAGTTCTAGTAGCTGTTGTAGTCCCTCTTTAGGTCTAGGAGCTTTGTAGTCCCTCTTCAGGTGTAGGAGCTTTGAGTCCCTCTTCAGGTGTTGTAGTCCCTCTTGGTGTAGGAGCTGTTGTAGTCCCCTCTTCAGGTGTAGCTGTTGTAGTCCCTCTTTAGGTCTAGGAGCTGTTGTAGTCCTTTTAGTGTAGGAGCTGTTGTAGTCCCTCTTCAGGTGTAGGGCTTTTTGTAGTCCCTCTTGGTGTAGGGCTGTTGTAGTCCCTCTTCAGGTGTATGAGCTGTGGTCCCTCTTGGTGTAGGAGGTCTAGGAGCTGTTGTAGTCCCTCTTCAGGTGTAGGAGCTGTTGTAGTCCCTCTTGGTGTAGGAGCTGTTGTAGTCCCTCTTTGGGTCTAGGAGCTGTTGTAGTCCCTCTGCGGGTGTAGGAGCTTTTGTAGTCCCTCTTTGGTCAGGGCTGTTGTAGTCCCTCTTTAGGTCTAGGGCTGTTGTAGTCCTCTTCGGTCTAGTAGCTGTTGTAGTCCTCTTTGGGCTGTTGTAGTCCCTCTTCAGGGCTGTTGTAGTCCTCTTCAGGTAGCCTCTTCAGGTCTAGTAGCTGTTGTAGTCCTCTTTGGTCTAGGAGCTGTTGTAGTCCCTCTTCAGGTGTAGGAGCTTTGTAGTCCCTCTTCAGGTCTGGGCCTGTTGTAGTCCCTCTTCAGGTCTAGGAGCTGTTGTAGTCCCTCTTCAGGTCTAGGAGCTGTTGTAGTCCCTTGTAGTTTTTTCTGCTGTAGAGCCTTGATTTTTTCATGAAGTTCTGTTTCTGTTCTAGAGAAATCCAGAGGCTTTTGTTGGTCTTTTATGATCGGTTCTAAGATTTGTCGATTTTTGGAGATATCCTTTTGGGCTGTGTTAATTGTGATTGTACTGTACATTTTACTGTACGTCCTTTTTGGATAGCCGATTCTTCTTTGTCGGGTTTGTTGAGTTGTTTCCAGTTTTCTTTTTTCCATTTCAGCTGAAGTTTCTTCATCACTGTAACATTAAAATACCTTAGACAGCAGCGGCCTCATGTGGTGGCGTTCCTCCACTGCATGTTGTGTGTGTGTGTGTTTATGTGTGAGTGATAGTAAATGCTCATAAATTAATAAACAGATGATTTGTATTTAAAATCAGACTCTATTATCATTATTATTTTGTTTAGTATTCAAATATTTTTTTATTGTGAGATTTTATTTTTAAATAAAAACTTTATTTCAACAAAGTGATTCACATTCATTCATTCATGTACAAATATAAGCTTATACTAAGACGTACATATATACATATATACATATATGTATATATGTATATATGTATATGTATACATATATGTATATATATATACATATATGTAGGTATATATGTATACATATACATATATGTATATATACATATATGTATATATATATATATATACACATATGTAAATAAACAAATAGGTAATAAATGCAGACGTTCTATTTTCATGACGTCATCACTGTGTTATTGTCTTCATAAAAATACATTTCTCACATATCAGACCTTTAATTTGTTTAAATTAAAAGTCATTCAATCACAAAACAAACAAAACGTGTGTGTGTGTGTGGGGGGCTTTTATTGTGAAGGCAGCAGCAGCAGATCCGCTATGATTTCCGCGGCGTTCCGTGATTTCCAGGCGACGCCTCAGAGTAAAACGGAGTAAATACCGGTTTCACCACACACACACTGCACGGAACCGGATCTGGACCTAGGAGAAACGGAACCAGCAGGAGGAGGAAGGGCGGGGCCGTGTGTGTTTATCATTAATCGGATTAAAGCAGAGCCGCTTCCTCCTCCACCTGCGGAGGTCGAACATGATTGGCTGCTGACTGAGCGTGACTCATCATCACACACACACACACACACACTGCTCTCTGACTGTAACCGGATCATTAACGGTTCCGTTGGTGCTGGTCCTGGTCCTGGTCCTGGTCCTCAGAAGAAACATGGAGGAAACCCTGAATAAGCTGCACAAAGACGCGACCGGACACAAACACAGAGGAATCCGGGACGCGTGTGTCTCCGCCCGCGGTGAGTGTCCGTGTCTGTCCGCCCTCCATCATTCATTCATCCATCCATCCATTCATTCATTCATTCATTGTCATCCACCTGCTGCTGCATCGTCAGCGGTTAAACGGAAGTCATTTTCCTGCGTAAACATCGGAACCTGAACGCATCATGTGGTGCAAACGTCGATTTTTTTTCTCCATAAAAAACAAATACGTCACAGAGAGAACAGGTGACGTCACGACACAGCTGCGTATTAGTGTTATTATTCATATGAAGCTTCATGTTTTTCAGGATTTACATCCGGGAAGTTTCACTCTGAGCTGCTCACGTGTTCACTCTAATGTCAACATGAGTGACGTGTGAACACATGGGTGTATACATGAGTGATGTTTGAACACATGAGTGAACACATGAGTGACATGTTCACTCTCATGTCAACATGAGTGATGTTTGAACACATGAGTGACATGTGAACACATGAATGAATACATGAGTGATGTTTGAACATATGAATGAATACATGAGTGATGTTTGAACATATGAGTGAATACATGAGTGATGTTTGAACACATGAGTGAACACGTGAGTGACGTGTGAACACATTAGTGAACACATGAGTGATGTTTGTACACATGAGTGACATGTGAACACATGAGTGAATACATGAGTGATGTTTGAACACATGAGTGAACACATGAGTGATGTGTGAACACATTAGTGAACACATGAGTGAACACATGAGTGATGTTTGAACACATGAGTGACATGTTCACTCTCATGTCAACATGAGTGACGTTTGAACAAATGAGTGACATGTGAACACATGGGTGTATACATGAGTGATGTTTGAACACATGAGTGAACACATGAGTGACATGTTCACTCTCATGTCAACATGAGTGATGTTTGAACACATGAGTGACATGTGAACACATGAATGAATACATGAGTGATGTTTGAACATATGAATGAATACATGAGTGATGTTTACATATGAGTGAATACATGAGTGATGTTTGAACACATGAGTGAACACGTGAGTGGCGTGTGAACACATTAGTGAACACATGAGTGATGTTTGTACACATGAGTGACATGAACACATGAGTGAATACATGAGTGATGTGTGTGAACACATTAGTGAACACATGAGTGAACACATGAGTGATGTTTGAACACATGAGTGACATGTTCACTCTCATGTCAACATGAGTGACGTTTGAACAAATGAGTGACATGTGAACACATGAATGAATACATGAGTGATGTTTGAACATATGAGTGAATACATGAGTGATGTTTGAACACATGAGTGTATACATGAGTGATGTTTGAACACATGAGTGAACACATGAGTGACGTGTGAACACATTAGTGAACACATGAGTGATGTTTGAACACATGAGTGACGTGTGAACACATGAGTGACGTGTGAACACATGAGCTCAATCATCTTGTATTTGTGAACGTTTAACAAACACTGATCAATATTATAAAATATTTTAAAACAAAACTCATAGAGAGAATGATCAGCAGATTCATTATAGAAATAATTGTTAGTTTTTGACCTGCTTTCATGTTTTTTCATCTTATTTTTATTTACTTTATTTTTACACAAAAACGGCAACATTTACATGAAAATTCAATAAATAAAAATAAATGCAAACACACACACACACACACACACACACACACACACACACACACACACACAGGGTGGCTGCTAACATCAAGTCTTGTTTTTGTCTTCGTTTCAGAGATGTTGGAGCGTCGCAGCAGATCAGTGTCTGCGTCTCAGCTGAGGTGAGTCACACAAAAACATGCTGAGTCATGTTGTAGGATGAACACATAACTTGCTAAAGGTTCCCTGGATAGAAGTCATAGTGAAAAACCCCATTATGTTGTTTTGAACGTTTATAAAGAAACTTTTAAGTTGTCATTTATCTCCCCCCTTTCTGTCCCCCTCCTCTCCACTGTCCCCCATTTTTCCTTTCACCCTAACCGGTCGAGGCAGATGACCGCACATCTCTGAGTCTGGTTCTGTCAGAGTTTTTTCTCTCCACTGATGTCTAGTGTTTGTCATTGTGTGAACTGTTGTGTTTCTCTGCTCTCTTTGATGTTGTCTATGTGCAGACCTGAGATCATGTATGTTATGATTTGTCGCTATACAAATAACATTGAATTGAATTGAATTGAAACATGATTAAAATCTACAAATATTTCATATTTAAAATCTTCAGAATTGAAAAAGTTTCCACACGTTGAGAAACCTTTAGTTTTGTGCTTTTTGTTTTTATTGATCAATAATCAGATAAAAACCTTTAAATGTTACCGTTTACAGCCTCACACACTAAACCTGTGACGTCACATGAGACTGTGACCAATCACACGGCAGCTTACTGGAGAGGGCGCCTCCTAGTGGTCGTTTCTCTGCATACAGGGCCCTTTGGTGTGTGTGTGTGTGTGATGGAAATGTCATAAATTCTAGAAGCTTTTTTTCATCATTAATTATTCATCCATTCATCTGCTTTGTTTTATTACAGATCATTAGGATTAAATATTGATGATCATTTTTCAGAGCTTTGACCACAAAACAAGAGCTGCTCACACACAGGCCACAGCCACACATAAGCCACTCACATAAGGCCACACCCACAGGTAGACACACTCACACAAGACCACGCCCACATGTAGACCTAAGCCCACTGGTTGCTGTGATGTCTACGTGATAACGATATCGTTGTGATACATTATTTACGTTATTTTGTGATATTGTTACAGCTGGTTATCTTCTCTTCATGTCGCATCATTCCTCTGATCAGCGCCACCACCAGCAGTCATCGAGTCATGACACGAGTGACTCAAACAAAATAATAGTTTTATAAAAATAAACGTTCAATATTTGTGTGTGTGTGTGTGTGTGCACGCAGAGAGTGTTGTCTGCTTCCCCTGCAGATGGCGCTGGAGTCTAAAAACACCAGACTGGGACAGACGGCTCTCTCTGGAATGCAGGTACGTGAAGATTCTGGCCCAATCAGAAAGCTTTGTGATTGGACACGCCCCCTGAATGAGGATAGAAAAAAAGGAAGAAAAAAATATTTAACGTGGTTTTTAACTGAAACAACAACTCCCATGATTCCACGCTGCATCACTGTGTTGACTGACTGAGACGCCCCCAGGTGGAAGAACAGGGCATGTCATGTTTGTGTCTTTGTGCAATCAGAAGCTGCTGTGCGAGGACAGGTTTGTGGGCGGAGCCTGCGTGGAGGTGGAGGTGGTGGAGAAGCAGCTGCTCAGTCAGATGTTGGAGGCTCTCAGAGTGACACCATGTCTGCAGGAGGACCTGCAGGTGGAGGTGATGAAGGTATGAATCTCATTCTTTGCTCTTCATTTCCACCTGCAGGTGGCGCATGTGAGCTCAGGTAAAGCTGACAGACAGGTGTTCCTCTGTGCAGGTGCTGCTGTGCATCACCTACTCACCAAATTTTGACATTAACGGAGACTCCATCTTGAGGATTGCTGAGGTATGACGGTCTGTTTGACACACGTCTTACTATGACCTGGTCACGTGATCACAGTGTCAGGAGTTTCTCTGAATGTTGCATGTCAGTGAAGGTTAAAGGTCAAAAGGTCAAGAACAATGACCCCAGGTAAAACTGATCCTGTGTGAAGACACCAGCTGTAAATATTTATCGGTAGTTTTCCGCAGATTTTCAAGCATGGATCATGTAAACATCATGTAAATAACATGTAGATATCACTTTGATGTGTCATTGATTTGTCATTGATCTGTCATTGATGCGTCATTGATGTGTCATTGATGTGTCATTGATGTGTCGTTGATCGTCATTAATCTGTCATTGATGTGTCATTGATGAGTCATTGATGTGTCATTGATGTGTCATTGATGTGTCATTGATGCGTCATTAATCTGTCATTGATGTGTCATTGATGTGTCATTGATGTCATTGATGTTGATGTGTCATTGATGTGTCATTGATGTCATTGATGTCATTGATGTGTCATTGATGTGTCATTGATCTGTCATTGATGTGTCATTGATGTGTCATTGATGTGTCATTGATCTGTCATTGATGTGTCATTGATGTGTCATTGATGTGTCATTGATCTGTCATTGATCAGGCTGTGATGTTGTACAGTCCTTGTTCAGATGTTTTACATCAGCTCACATTCATTGGTTAATGAAACATCACTTCCACCTGCTACTTCCCTGACCTCAGTGTGGTCACCATGGAAACCTGTGGTGCCATGGAAACCTCCATCTCACTGATGTTGACTGATGATCTCAGGACTGTGCGTCATGGCATCGTGTTTTTGTGACTCTCTGTGTGTCAGGTGTGTATCGACACGTACCTGTCCAGCTGTCACCAGCGCAGCATCAACACTGCGGTCAGAGCGACGCTGAGTCAGATCCTGGGAGACCTGACACTGCAGCTGCGACACCGACAAGAGGTCACGCACACACACGTGCACTCGCATACAAATTCTGTGTTGACTGTGCCGTGAGCGCCCCCTGTCAGTTTAAGCACCGATCGCTTACGAGCATGATCACTTCTTTATCTCACTGTCAGACGTTTGTAAACCAAGGGAAAATCACTGATTTTAGCTGCGGGGGACACAGGAGCTGCTGCTCCTCTGCTGCCTCGTGTGGTCACTTTGTGTCACTGAAGTCAATCTGAACGTTGGATTTCAAACACTGAAGTGACAAAATAACACATTTGAACTTAGTGATGGAGGCAACAGTGGATCAACAATTCCTGTGTGTGTGATGTTAAAATCGTGTATGTGTGTGCGTGTGTACGTGCGTGTATGTGTGTGTGTGTGTGTGTGTGTGTATGCGTGCGTGTGTGTGTGCGTGCGTGTGTGTGTGTGTGTGTATGCGTGTATGTGTGTGTGCGTGCAGTGTGTGTGTATGCGTATGTGTGTGTGTGTATGCGTGTATGTGTGTGTGTGTATGCGTGTATGTGTGTGTGCGTGCGTGCGTGCGTGTGTGTGTGTGTGTGTGTGTGTGTGTGTGTGTGTGTGCGTGTATGTGTGTGTGTGTTGCGTGTATGTGTGGTTTCTTTAACATATTTCTAAACCACTGACATTAATGTTTGCAGGCAGACGGAGAAGAGGTGACGACACTGCCACTGCAGAGGAGAGGTGAGTGTGTGTGGTGTTATTGGTTATAGACAAGAAAGGAGGTGTGCAGTGTATTAACCATGCTTTTGTGTGTGTGTGTGTGTGTGTGTGTGTGTAGACATTTCTCCCACCAGTCAGTCTCTGTGTGAGGACGTGGTCACAGTTCTGACAGTTTTCTGTGAGAAGCTTGAATCTGTCGACAGGTGAGTTTCTACAACATTGAAGGGGTGATAGCATGGTCCTGTCTCACTTCTATGTGAGATATGGACGTATACTTACAAACATGAAGTCGATGTAAACGTCTCATCACTGACGCTCTCGTCAGCCGCGCTGTTTCAGACCAAAACCACACCCACAGAACACGGACTGTCTGGTGATTGGCCAGTTACCTGGGAGTGACGTCATTGGCACGTCAGCTCTCAGACCCGCAGCTCCCCCTGCTGCACTGTGACAGTGAAAGACTGCTGCAGGACGCCTGGAGCTTGTTTAATGTTGTGGTTACTGAGATGATAAACACACATGCAAATGAAACACCAGCGTAGCCTGTAGCTGGCTATCGCTAATGCTAAACTACAGAGCAACCGCACAAAGACATTTATATACGTATTGTTGGTACTGCTCCTTCCTTTAGCGCTCGCACTCTAGCGCCCGCACTCTAGCACCCACACCCTAGTGCCCGCACTCTAGCGCCCGCACTCTAGCGCCCGCATTCTAGCACCGCACCCTAGCGCCCGCACCCTAGCGCCCGCACCCTAGTGCCCTCACCCTAGCGCCCGCACTCTAGAGCCCCGGACTCTAGCGCCCCAGACTCTAGCGCCCGCACTCTAGCGCCCCGGACTCTAGCGCCCGGACTCAAGAGCCCGGACCAGGAGGCGCTGCTATTTACTGCAGTGACGTCATTACTCAGCAGAAGTGCCTTGCTGCTTTTGTAGAGCTCAGGAAAACAATGAAACCCTGCACTGTCAGCTGTGGCTGAACTGATTGTTAAGGACTTTTAGGGCTTCATAGACGAGGTCATGACGCAGATACACACACAAACACACTTCTGTGGCTATGGCCTCTTTAAAGGAGGTAAACGTTTTGCCCTACCCACTTCCTCCTCACACTTTTGGCTTTTGCAACATTGTGTCAGACATTGTGTACATATCACCTCATAAATGAGGTTTTGTTTTAGTTTAAAGAAAACAGTGAGAAAACACCCTGTGACCTCTGTGTGGCCACTTTTTGACCTGTGACCTCTGTGTGACTTCAGTGAGAACCAGCTGCTGCAGCTGCTTTACCTGGAGTGCATCCTCTCCATGTTCAGCAGCTGTCCTCCCACAATGCACCTGTCCAGAGGCTTCACCGACCTCGTGTGGTAAGACCACGTGTCTTAGTGATTCCTGTTCCCACCAAAATAAAAGCACACAGACACAAATGTAAAAGTGAATTGACCTGGATTGACACCTGAACGCTCCGCCCCTCAGGAAGCAGCTTTGTCCGTCCCTCGTGGCGATCATGGGAAACCCCGTCAACGACAAAACCATTACCTCCCACCATGGCCACATGGGGGCGTCAGAGAGAGAGTGCCTCTCAGACAGACTCAGTCTAGGTATGTGGAGGAGGGGGCAGAGCTTCTGCTGCCACAGACTGAACAGACATAAAAAACACCATTCATTTGTCAGGGATCAACCAGGAGGCGGAGTCCTGCGGGGGAGGAGTCTCTGATCAGGGCAGGGGGTCTGGTTGCTCCTCCAGCGCCCCCGCCAGGATCGCCCCGGTGGTGCGGACGGTGTGTTA
>NW_025322514.1:27500-58358 GCF_019176455.1 Solea senegalensis
CTCGCGCTTCATCCTCACCGGCGTGTGGAAGAACCTGATGGACGTACTGTCCACGCCGCTGACCGGCCGCATGGCGGGAAGCTCCAGGGGCGTGGCCTTCATCAGAGAGCAGAGTCAGAGAGAGAGAGATGCCATCTGTCTGAGTTTAGACGGCCTGAGGAAGGCCGCCGCCCTCAGCTGTGCTCTGGGTCAGTTTACACCCAACCACGAGACGCTTGGTTTCCATGGAGACAGCGTGTTTATGAAGGCACGTGTGTGTGTGTGTGTGTGTGTGTGTGTGACGCAGGTGTGGCAGCAAACTGTGCCTCAGCTTTAGCTCAGATGGCTGCAGCTTCCTGTGTGCAGGAGGAGAAGGAGGAGAGAGAGACGGGAGAGACGGGGGATGCCATCACACAAGGTACAAGACTGTGTGTGAGTGTGTGTGTGTGTCATAAACACGGGCCATTCATCCTCATCGACACCAAAAACCTGGTCCTACTGAGGCAGAACCTCATTTCTAAAGAACTGGTTAAGATTTGATTTGTGGTTATGGTTAAAGTTAGTGTTGACTCTGTGTGTGTGTGAGTATTACTAATGTTGTGGGGACCTAAAACTGTTTACACAGTCACATTATGGGGACTTGTCTTCCTTGTGGGGACAAAAATCAAGTCCCCACAACGTAATGACTACATTTTAAGGTGAAGATATGTTTTAAGGTTAGGATTAGGATTAGGATTAGGCCAGTAGTAATTGTGGTTAAGGTTAGACTAAGTCTCCAGGAAATTAATAAGTAATAAGTAGTTAGTCAATGCAATGTCCCCTCAAGTCATGAATGTCCAACACGTGTGTGTGTGTGTGTCCGTCTGTCTGTGTGCGCATGTGTGTGTGTGTGTGTGTAGTGAAGCAGCGTCTCGAGCAGATGTCTCGTCCTCCCGGCGTCCGTCTCCACACGGCTCACGTGTTGTGTATGGACGCCATCTTGAACGTAGGACTGGAGATGGGCAGTCACAACCATGACTGCTGGCCACATGTGTTCAGGTACACACACACACACTCAGACACACACACACACACACACACTCAGACACACACGCATGCACACACACACACACACAGCCACACACACACACACAGCCACACACACACAGACACGCACACACACACACACTCAGACACACACACGCACACACTCAGACACACACAGACACACACACACACACTCACACACACACACACACGCAGCACACACACACACACTCACACACACGCACACACACACACACATTCAGACACAGACACACACAGCACACACACAGACACACACAGCACACACACACTCAGTCACACACACACACTACACACACACACACACACACACACGCACACACACACACACACACACACATTCAGACACAGACACACACACACACACACACACACACACACACACATGCAGCACACACACACTCAGACACACACACACACACACACACACGCACACACACACACACACACACACATGCGCGCACACACACTCAGACACACACACACACACACGCACACACACACACACACACGTTAGGCATTCATGACTTGAGGGGACATTGCATTGACTTACATTCATTTCCTGGAGACTTACCTAACCCTAACCACAATTACTACTGGCCTAATCCTAACCCTAACCCTAACCCTAATCTCAATCTCAGCCTAACCTTAAAACATATCTTCACCTTAAAATGTAGTAATTTACGTTATGGGGACTTGCTTTTTGTCCCCACAAGGAAGACAAGTCCCCATAATGTGACTGTGTAAACAGGTTTAGGTCCCCACAACATTAGTAATACCTGGACACACACACACACTCAGACACACACGCACACACACACACACACACACACACACACACACACACACAGATGTTTGTACTATGTTTATGTAAAGTTCCTCTGTCTCTCTCTCTCCCTCTCTCTCTCTCTCTCTCTCTCTCAGGGTGACCGAGTACATCAGTTCACTTGAACACTCCCACTTCAGTGACGGGGCTCCGCCTCCATCATCCATGACGACCATCACGCAGCAGCAGCAGAGTGTGGACGTTGGGCAGGAGCCGAGTGGCGAGCTCGGCGCGGAGGCGGAGCTTGGCCTGAGCCGACCTGTCATCCAGCCTCTGTCCATCCAGGAGCTGCTGAAGGAGAGCAGAGGGGGAGGGGCAGGAGGGGGGCGGGTCCTGGAGCTGAGGGGCGGGAGCCTGATGAGTGGCACCGGCGCCGCCAAGGCCGTGTGCACGCTGTCCACGCAGGCGGACAGGTGAGACAGAGACAGTCACTAATAAAGCTGACACAGAGACGGACTTGTCTTCCTTGTGGGGACAAAAATCAAGTCCTAATAATGTAAATGACTACATTTTAACATTTTATGGTGAAGATATGTTTTAAGGTTAGGATTAGGATTAGGATTAGGCTAGTAGTGATTGTGGTGAATGTTAGAGTAAGTCTCCAGGAAATGAATGTAAATCAATGCAATGTCCCTTCAAGTGTGTGTCTCGGTGTGTGTGTGTGTGTGTGTGTGTGTGTGTGTGTGTCTGTGTGTGTGTGTGTGTGTGTGTGTGTGTGTGTGTGTGTTGCAGGTTGTTTGAAGACGCAGCCTCTAAACTGAACCTGGTTGGTTTGGTGTTTTTCCTGCAGCAGCTCAGAAAAGCATCTCAGTCACAGCTGTTTGACTCAGTCACTGAGACTGGAGACTATTCACTGGCCATGCCAGGTACACACGCACACGCACATGCACATGCACACGCACACGCACACGCACACGCACACGCACACGCGACAGTGATTCTACACAGATCAGCTGTTACAGAGTCTCAGGTTCATACAGGATTGTTGAGAAGAAAGCAGAACTGTCAGGATATTTTTATTTTGAAGTAGCTGAAATTATTCCGTAAATAATTAAAAGAATTAAAAATAATTAATTAAATAATAATTTATTTAAAATAAATCATTAATAATATTAAATTAGATACTAAATAATTATTTGTACATTGAAACGAGCATGTGCACAGGCGTCCACTTCGTTCTCACGTGGCCCGACACTTATCACCCTGCATTATTTGGTGCACTTGTGACGCGCGAGTACACACGTGTACGCACATGTACGCACATGTACGCACGTGTATCCCACGCCTGTTTTTCAGTCTTTATGTGTGTGTTTGCCCGAGCCTCTGTGTGTCAGGCTGGTTGTCAGCAGCAGGGGGCGCTCACAGTCAGTGTTGCAGCAGACATCTCTTTCACGGTCTGTAGGTGAAGCTAAGTCGACGTCGGAGCGCCGCAGTGCCCTCCACCTCTTCCGTTTGGGCGAGGCCATGCTGCGGATCGTGAGGAACAAGAACCGACCTTTGCTCCACATGATGAGGGCGTGGAGCGTGGTGGCGCCACACCTGGTGGAGGTAAGAAACTGCAGCCTGTGCTTCAAACCACTTGTGCTTCTTCAGCTTCCACTTTCTCATAAATGATGACAAAGGCAGAAGAGGTTAGCGCTCCCTGTGAGAACTGTTTGTGTTTGTTCAGGCGGCATGTCACAAAGAGCGCCACGTGTCGCAGAAGGCCGTTTCCTTCATCCACGACGTGCTGACGGAGGTGTTGTCCAGCTGGGCGGAGCTTCCACACTTCCACTTCAACGAGGCCCTCTTCAGGCCGTTTGAACACATCATGCAGCTGGAGCTCTGCGACGAGGACGTGCAGGACCAGGTTGAGTATAAAGTGACTCCTGTTCAGGTCAGGTGTTGTTAAAGGGAAACTTTTTAAGGCTTTTTTTAAGGTAACATTGTATTGTAGTAGTTAGCTCTGTGTCCCTCTGTGTTCGGCCTATAGTAACACATGAAGACGTCTCTGCGTCTTCACTGGCTGAATGATTGAAAACCAGGTGTGATGTCACGCCTGGGTCACATGACTCTTGACGCGGTGTTCCCGTGTGTGCAGGTGATCACGTCGATCGGCGAGCTGGTGGAGATGTGCTCTCCTCAGATTCTGTCCGGCTGGCGTCCGCTCTTCAGCGCTCTGAGGACCGTCCACGGCAGCAAGACGGACACCAAGGACTACCTGCTGGGGGAGTACTCCATGGGTACGTCCCACACACCTGTTTGACTTTTACCTTCTTTTATTCCTTCCTCACCTGCTTCCTTCCTTCCTTCCTTCCTTCCTATCGTAGGAAAGTCGCAGGCCCCGGTCTTCGACGTCTTCGAGGCTTTCATCAACACTGACAACATCCAGGTTTTCGCCAACGCCGCCACCGACTACATCATGTGTCTGATGAAGTTCGTCAAAGGTTTAGGTTCGTCTCACGTCGCGCTGCCTTCAATGACCGTCTGTAATTTTAGGATTGTAAATAAGTACTGAATTTTCTTTTATCAGAATCAGAATACTTTATTAATCTCCGGAGGGTTTTTGTTCCACATGCTCCGTGCAAAGAAATATGAAATACAGCAGTGGAAACAAGGCGTAAGACATGGATATAAAAACAGTAAATAAAATAAAATTAGATAAAAAAAAATGATAATACAATAATAAAGTAGAGAATCTGGAAATATATACAATATATAAATAGTTATCAATAAAGTGAGGATGAGTATAGTTTGTTTAGTGTGTTTTGTTTTATCGACAACCATAGGAGTCCGATCATCAGAGGGAGGAGTTGTACAGTTTAATGTCCACAGGCAGGAATGACTTCCTGTGGCGCTCAGTGGTGCATAGAGGCACAATTAGTCTCTCGCTGGAGGTGCTCCTCTGTTTGACCAGAGCGTTGTCGAGAGGGTTAGAGCCATGCTGCAGTATCGCCTGCACCTTCGACAGCATCCTCCTGTCTGACACTGCTGTCAAAGTGTCCAGCTCCACCCCCACAACGTCACTTTCCTTTCTGATGAGCTAACTGAGTCTGTTGGCGTCTGCCACTCTCAGCCTGCTGCCCCAGCACACAACAGCAAACAGAATAGCTATTCAATTTAATTCAATTCAATTTAATTCAATTCAATTCAATTCAATTTTATTTGTATAGCGCCAAATCATAACATACATGATCTCAGGTCTGTACATAGACAACATCAAAGAGAGCAGAGAAACACAACAGTTCACACAATGAGCAAACACTAGGCATCAGTGGAGAGAAAAAACTCCCTCTTAACAGAAGAAGAAATCTCTGACAGAACCAGACTCAGAGATGTGCGGTCATCTGCCTCGACCGGTTGGGGTGAAAGGAAAAATGGGGGACAGTGGAGAGGTGGGGGACAGAAAGGGGGGAGAGAAAGGACAAGAGGGAGATGAGGGAGAGACAGAAGAGAGAGAGAGACCAGCAGCAGATACACAACAACTGTATCAGGTTACAAGTTTATACAGTTACTGATATCGACTTTTTAATTATAACATAATAATAATGGTGATGATGAGCGTAGCCTCGAAAACTGGATCTTGATCCTGCAACCTGCATGATGAGAATACAGAGAGAGAGAGAGGGAAGGAAGGAAAGACACAAACTAGGGAGAGAAAGAGACAAGGTTAATGACATATAAAAAGTCATAATCATATCCTGAGTGTGAGAGAGTGAATGTGCGTGTACCACAGGAAAATCCCCCAGCAGTTTAGTTCTATAGCAGCAGAACTAAGAGATGGTTTAGGTTTCCCTGAACCAGCTCTAACTATAAGCTTTATCAAAAAGGAAAGTGTTAAGTTTTACTTTAAATACAGAGAGAGGCTCCGCCTCCTGAACTATCATTGGAATCTGGTTCCACAGGAGAGGAGGAGCCTGGTAACTAAAGGCTCTGCCTCCCATTCTACTCTTACAGACTCTGGGAACCACAAGTAAACCTGTGTTTTGTGACCTAAGTGGTCTATTAGGGTGATAGGGTAAGACTAGGTCTTTCAGGTATGAAGGGGCCTGACCATTAAGTGCTTTGTACGTGAGGAGGAGGATTTTAAATTGAATTCTAAACTGTGGGTGGAGCCAGTGTAGAGAAGCTAACACTGGAGTTATATGGTCTCTCTTTCTAGTTCCTGTCAGAACTCGTGCTGCAGCATTTTGAATTAACTGAAGGGTTCTAATAGACTTGTTAGAACATCCTGATAATAAGGAGTTACAGTAATCTAATCTAGATTAACAAAAGCATGAACTAGTTTTTCAGCATCCTGTAAAGACAGAATGTTTCTAATTTTCATAATGTTCCGCAGATGGAAGAAGGCTGTTCTGGAAATTAGTTTTATGTGTGAATCAAATGACATTTCCTGGTCAAAAGTAACTCCAAGGTTCCTCACAGTGGAACTGGAAGCCAGGGTGATGTCATCTAAAGTGACAATGTGATCAGAAAGTTTTTCTCTGAGGTGTTTAGGGCCGAGTATAAAAGTTTAAAAGTAGAAAGTTACAGGTCATCCAGGACTTAATGTCTCTGAGACATTCCTGGAGTTGAACAACCTGATTTATTTCATCTGACCTCATTGATAAATATAGCTGTGTGTCATCTGCATAACAATGAAAGTGTATGTTGTGCTTCCTAATAATGTTCCCTAGAGGAAGCATATATAAGGTAAAAAGTATAGGCCCAAGCACTGAGCCTTGTGGAACTCCACAATTAACTTGTGTTTGTAGTGAGGCTTTATCATTAACATGAACAAACTGAAATCTATCAGATAAGTATGATTTAAACCAGCAGAGGGCAGCACCTGTGATACCAAGAGTCTGCTCCAATCTCTGCAGTAGAATATCATGATCAATGGTGTCAAATGCAGCACTAAGATCTAACAGGACAAGTAAAGAAACTAGACCATTATCTGACGCCAAGAGAAGATCATTACTTTAACTAGTGCTGTTTCTGTGCTATGGTTTAATCTAAAACCTGACTGAAAATCTTCAAACAGGCCATTAATGCGCAGATATTCACATCATTGATTAGCAACTGCCTTTTCTAAGATTTTAGAGACAAAGGGATTATTAGATATAGGTCGGTAATTAGCTAAAATATCTGGGTCAAGGGTCGTTTTTTTAGAAGCTAGCAACCACAGACTCATAAAACATCCTCAGCATAGTCCGGCAGATGTTAAAGGAGTGGAGCCTCCTCAGACAATAGAGGCGGCTCTGTCCCTTCTTGACTTCACACAACCAGCTCTTTGGTTTTTGTTGTGTTGAGCTGGAGGTGGTTCAGGTCACACCATGTGACAAAGTTGTCCACCACAGCCCTGTACTCAGCCTCCTCACCCTTGCTGATACATCCAACTACAGCCAAAGACATCAGAAGACTTCTGAAGACTTTGTGCTATGGCGGTGGCGCGTGCACACGCAGCCACTCAGGGCTCTCAGCTGTTTTTGTTGACATTTGTGTTTTTCGTGTGTTTCTGTTTGTGTTTTCACCCACATCCACCTTAATACAATATGGAAGGGCTGAAATATGGGACCATGGGAAGATTTGTGGACTTTTTTCACCCCCAAAACTGGACTTTATTCCACCGGAGCTGCAGCGGATCACAGAGGCTCTCACCATCCCCCCTCTGTGGCCAAGGAGACAACGGAGGTTATTGAAACGAAAGTGGGGTAAGCGGAGCGGGCTGCGTGCTAGGCTACAAGCTAACCCACACAGACCGGCTTTGCCCAGTGTCCTCCTCGTCAAGTTACTCGCAAACAAACTGGACGAAATTCGAGGATCGTCTCACGCCGGATGGACAGCTGTGTGGCGATTTCACCGAGACCTGGCTGGACAGCAACATCCCTGACGCAGCTGGTGGAGCTAGCAGACCGCTTTGTTGCGAGCCGACAGGACTGCAGCTTCAGACAAGTCCAAAGGCGGAGGTTTGGTGCTGCACATCCACGACTCCTGGTGTACAGCTACGATCGTCATCTCAACACTCTGCTCCCCCGACCTGGATTATCTGGCAGTGAAGTGCAGACTGTTCAAACTGGTGAGAGAACTCAGCTCTGTTGTTATTGTAGCCGTGTACATTCCACCGCAAGCTAATGCTAAGCTAGTACTGGAGGAGCTGTGCTGCTTCATCAGCGGCCAAATGAATGTGAATCCAGAAGCGGCTGTGATAGTGGCTGGGGACTTTAACCATGTGGAACTAAAGGCTGTCTTCCAAAAATTCCACAAATACATTAACTTTCCAACAAGAGACAGTAACACACTGGATCAGCTGTACTGTAACATCGAAGGGGCATACAAGGCTGCAGCAGCCCCTCACTTTGGCATGTCAGACCATATTTCTGTGGAGCTGATCCCTGCCTACAGACCGCTGATCTGCAGGACCAAACCCACCACCAGGACCATCCAGGTTTCGACTGAGGAGGCCTCTGCAGCCTTACAGGACTGCTTTGAACAGAAAACTGGGAGGTGTTCAAAAGGGATGTCCTACATTCACTGACGCTGTTCTACCCACAAAAACAATCACCAACCAGAAGCTATGGGTGGACGGCACAGTGCGGTCCCTGCTAAAAGCCTGGGATGCAGCCTACAGAGCAGGAGACAAACTGGCTTATAGCAGGGCCCGAAAAGAACTGATGAAGCATCCAGCTGATGAAACACAGGTACAGGCAATGCATCGAGGAACACTTCCGCGACAACAACACCCGCAACATGTGGAAAGGCATCAGGACCATCACCGACTACAAGCGTTGTCTCATCAGGCTGTCTCATTAGCACTTCACACGACCCTGACTCAACGTAACCCCGGTTGTTTGATAACAGAGTGAGGTGTTTCACTATGGGATATCGCCTTGGCATGACCAACCAGAGAAGCTCCAATGGCACCACATCTGTCAGTGACAGACAGGTCGAGCTGTGCTGGGGCACCGCCCCCTTCATACCATCACAGCCGCCCCGCCCCTCAAAATCATTCAAGACTGGTTTCTTTACGTGCCTCATGCAAGAAGGGGCGTGTGGTGAAACACCTCACTTTGTTGTCAAAAACTGGGGATACGTTGAGAACCCTTCGTTCTCTGGCGAGACAATGGCTTGCCCTTATGGGTAGTGGACCAGGAAACAAACAGCTGGTCAGCCTGCCTGAAATCTGCCGTCCTACTCATGTTGGTCTGCAGAGCCCTCACTGGACACAAGGTGTTAAGCCTCTGCTCCTCTGTCGAGGAGAATGGAGGCGGGTGAAAAGCCAGCAACTTTATTGTGGGACACCTGTAAGCCGACTCCACCACCTTAGGCACAAAAGCCGGATTGGGGCGTAAGCAAACCTTGGAGAGTCCTGGACCGAATTGTAGACAGGATGGGCTGATAGACAAGGTCGCTCACACGCTTCGCCGTAGACAAAGCCAAAAGCATAACCGTTTTCAGAGATATAAACTTCATCCCCACGGTCTCCAAAGGTTCAAAGGGATGCTGAGAAAGGGCATCTAGCACCAGCTAGAAACTGGGAGCTTTCGACGTGCACCTTTCATAAAGCGACAAACCAGGTGCTGTCCCACTGGTTTATCACCAAAACCCACGTAACATGCTGAGATGGCAGCGAGGTACACTTTAACTGTGGAAAAAGCTCTTCCTTTATCCACCAGCTCCTGCAGAAAGCACAACAGGTCCACAACTGAACACTGAAAAGGGACAGTGAGTCTAGACTCACACCATTCCTCAAAAACCCAACATTTACAGCCGTACAAAGCACGGATGGAGGAAGCCCTTGCACTCTGAATGGTGTCTATAACCTGCGGAGGCAGTCCTGCTGCGTCCAAATTAAACCTCTCACGGGCCAGGCCCAGAGTGCCACGCGGTCTGGGTGAGTGTGGTAAATCTCCCCATGTGCCTGGGACAGGAGGTCTCTGTGTATGGGCAGAGGCCAGGGGTCGCCCGCCAACATCTGAACTATTTCTGCCACCCAGTGTTTGGACGGCCATGTTGGCACCACCAGTATGAGAGACAGATTCTGCTGGAAATCAGACTGACAGAAGGGAATGCTTAGAGCAGCACGTTTCGCCACGGGTGAGCCAGAGCATCTACACCGAGAGGTGCAGTGATGTCCGACAGGGAGAAAAACAGCGGACAGCAGGGGTTTTCCCGCGAGACGAAGAGATCTACGGCGGCTCGGCTGTATCACTTCTGGTGCACAACCTGCGGGTGCAGAGCCCATTCTCCGTACAGAGGATTCCCACGAGACATCAAGTCTGCCCCTCTGTTCAGAACTCCCGGCACATGTATTGCCCTGAGTGATAGGAGCCTGGTGCTGCTCCACAGTATAATCTCCCGAGCCAACTTGTGTAACCATAGTTAGCGAGTGCCTCCCTGACGGTTGAAATAGGCTACCACAGTGGAGTTGTCTGTTTTCACCAGAACATGTCGGTCTCGGAGAAATTGCAGGAAATGTTTCAGAGCTAGAAACACTGCCCAGTGCTCCAAAACATTTATCTAAATCTGGACCATTTCTGGACCCCAGGAGCCATTCACTGCTCTGCCTGACATCGTTGCTCCCCACACTGACGGAAGCGTCCTTTGTCATGGTAACCCTGGACGTCACCGTCCCCAGCGGTACCCCCGCGGTGAACGCCCCTGCGATCCTCCACTGACGGAGAGACTTCACACACGTCTGAGTCACTTTCACTTTGTGGTTGAGGTGACGGCATGGGCACAGGTGCAAAGCTGCAACCCACAGCTGAAAATCTCTCATCATCAACAGACCTAAATGCACTACGGCTATCACTGATGCCATCAGGCAGAGCAGACGTAGGCATAGTCGGAACGACACCACTCCCCATCTGAAAGAGGGAGAGACACTGTGTGAGAGATTTTATTCTCCCGTCTGATAGCCTGACGCAATATGACAGGGAGTTTATTTTTAGACCCAGATACTCTGTACACTGTACGGGCTCTATCTGACTTTTCGTCGAGTTTATACTGAACCCAAGGTCCCTGAGATGATTTATCACCACAGCGGAATCCATGACCTTTGCTTTGCTCCGTAATGGAGACAAAGCCCCCTCCACACACTTGCTGAATACCCTTGGAGTTAACGACAGCCCGAACGGGACAGTTTGATACTCGTAGGTTTTGCCTTGGAAAGCAAACCTGAGAGATTTTCTGTGTGCAGGGTAAATGGCGATGTGAAAATATGCGTCCGAGAGATCGATCGTTACAAACCAATCTCTCTGACGGATAGAGCGAGAGAGCACTTTGTGTGTCAACATCCTGAATGTGTATTTCCGTAGGTGTTTGTTTAACACATGGAGATCTAGGATGGGGTGAAGGGCTGTGCTTGCCTTCTTGGGAATGAGGAAGTACTGGGAGTAGAAACCCTGTTGTGACTCCTCGGCCGTGACAGCTCTGATAGTTCGTTTGCTCAGTAAAGACGTTATTTCGTCTTCCAAAACCCGTGCAGAGTCCTCCTTGGCCACTGAAACTAACACACCATTGAACCTGGGTGGTTTCATGGCAAATTGAAGTCTGTATCCATGAGATACAGTGGACAGAATCCATGGGTGAACTGCGCATGTGCGCCACCTGTCCGCTCTGACAGAGAGAGGTCCTCTATTGAGCTGTGGTGACGTCACCCCCACGACTTGGTGAGAATCGTGTCTCGCCAGTGGAGGGGTGGTGAGGGGGGTGCATGACATTGATTTGTTTTTGTGTTTTTTATTTAGCATTTCGCCCTTGGCTTTGTGCCTGGCTGCGAAAATGCTGTTTTTATTTGCAACAGGTTTGGACAGGGTAGAAGTGTTTGGTGACACGTTAACTTGGGGGACCCCTGTGTCTTCTCCCTGTGGGCCTGCCACATGGGAGACTGAACAAGGAGCCCTGTAGAACAAATAACAGCCAGGGTTCCTGAACCATACATGACGGGGTCCTGGTTGTCCCCCTCCATGACTCTTAACTTGACCGGAGGGGGAGAGGGAGAAGCTGGGGTTGTTAGGACGCCCGCTTCTTCTTTCCGTCAGACAGGCAGTTCTCTGCTGCCACTGCTGCAAAGGAGTGTTTGCCCCACGGTCTCTGGGCGTCCTGGGCCCAGACCTGGGCTGCTGATTGCCCTGCCCAGGTACGCAGACAGCAGTGTAACTGCATTCAGAGAACAGACTGACTGAGCTGCATATTTATACATCCTCTGGAAGATGGAAGATGTGACGTGTTCCATCTTACTAGGCAGAGCAATGTTAGAGGAGGCCGAGACAGATCAGGGTGAATGTGGTGAGCCACTGAAGACTCCACCACTGGGGGTTCGGACAGCCCCAGTTCCTTCATCCCATGGATCTCCAGTTTAGAACATCCCTTGGTGGGGAGCTTGTTCTTAAAGGGACAGGACCAAAAATGGCTCATTTCCCTCATGCATGCCAGCACGGCTGGAAGGAGCTGTTTCGCTGGTGGTTGAGCTGGTGGAAGTCTCTTACCATCATAAAGGTCCCTCTCAGTGCCACCTGCGTCCTGAACCCCAGGCCACTGTATTCCCAGCTTAGAAGCAGCTTGTTTACAGACCTCGTAAGGGCTGCTGTCAGCTGGAGGAGCGACTTCAGATGCACTGGAGGGGCGAGTCAGCACTGGAAAAGTGGCATCGTCCTCCTCCATATCATCCAAGTTGAGGATGTCTGAGTTGGCATAGCCCTCAGCATCCTCCTCTGGCTCTACGCCAGGGAGCTCTTCAAAGAGTGGCGGCATGTCTGTGTATTCCTCCTCCATCATATCCGCCCAGCTCGTGGTAGCTCGCGGTATATGGGGGGTTTTAGCCACAGTGGTTTCTCCTGACAGACATGGGTCCTGAGAATTAGCGACCGCCACTCTCAGTCTCCTCTCCAAAATTTTCTCTGGCATATCCTCGCACTGTGCTCATGACTGCGGGTCAGCCAGAGACGCCTGTGCGTGTTTAGCACCCATGCACGTAATACACATGGGATGAGGGTCCCTGCCTGAGGATGGATGAGCCGCATCATGTGGGACACAGGCGGGATGCAGCCTCTTTGACCTTCGGAACCGGCCCTTTGGCGGCGGGGGTTGCGGTCGAGGACATGGCAGCGGGTGAAGAGAGAGACGTTTAGTCGCGCACAGAGATCGCTCACCAAGCACCGTAAAGTCAGCTAGCCGTAACGCGTTAGCTTTACTGTCAGTGACTGATGTAGCTTGTCGGCTAAGACACCATGCACCCGGTAAGTCCTGCTCTGTAATTAGCATTAGCACCCAGAGTTTAAGGTCCTCGCTAACTAGACACTGTAGAGTTAGCTCGCCGCGACACGTTTGCTCCGCTCCCGGTAAACACACAGTTAACAAACAAATGTCAACCGTATCCACGCTGACTCGCCGCAACGTGTTAGTCTGTGGGTCACTGATCTATAATTAGCTGACCCCCGGGAGGTAATACAGGATGGCACAGCTCGACCTGTCTGTCACTGACAGATGTGGTGCCATTGGAGCTTCCCTGGTTGGTCATGCCAAGGCGATATCCCATAGTGAAACACTGAACGAAGAAAAAGAACAAGATCGAGGGTGTGATTGAGGCAATGAGTTGGTTTATTAACGTGTTGAATAAAACCTATTGATTCCAACAGCGAGTTAAATGCGCAGCTAAGACTATCACGGTCAACATCTACATGGATGTTGAAATCCCCTACAATTATGATTTGATCTGTTTTAAGCACCAACTCAGATAAGAACTCAGAGAACTCTGATAGGAACTCTGAATAAGGTGCAGGTGGACGATAAACTGTGACTATTATAATTGGTTTCTGTGATTTACAACGAGGATGAGATAGATTAAGAATAAGGCTTTCAAACGATGAATATCCTGGTTTGGGCTTGGGATTGATTGATAATCTAGTATTAAAAATGGCTGCTACTCCTCCTCCTCGGCCTGAGCTTCTAGGAATATGGGTATTAGCATGAGTGGGTGGAGTTGATTCATTTAGACTGACGTAATCGTCTTCATGTAACCAAGTTTCAGTTACACAGAATAAATCAATACAATTGTCAGAGATAAGATCATTTATTAAAACAGATTTTGAGGAGAGAGACCTTATATTTAATAGTCCACATTTGAAAGTGGTATTATTTGACTCTATTTTATTGTTGGTATTAATCTTTATTAAGTTAGAATGTCTAACTCCTCTTCTGTTTGTTATTGATTTATTTACTTTATTTACTTTAGTTTTTACTTTAGTAGGTCGAGGGGCAGACACAGTCTCTATGGGGTTTTTAATAGGTGACTGCTCGAAAAGAAGCACAGAGAAGCATGAAAGACTGCAACTCTGTGTCCTGGTCTCAGCTCTGGATTGTCATGGGTTTCTAATAAAATGTCCTAAGCTGCTAGACAAGAGAGCTGCTCCATCCAAAGTGGGATGGACGCCGTCTCTCCTCATGAGACCAGGTTTCCCCCAGAAGGTTTGCCAGTTATCTAAAAACCCAATGTTGTTTTCTGGACACCACCTCGACAGCCAGCGATTGAATGACGACATGCGGCTATACATGTCATCACTGGTTACATTGGGCAAAGGACCAGAGAAGATTACGTTGTCAGACACCTACATTGTGCATACCATATATATAGTCCAGTATATATTGAATTATAAGTCTACTACATATATTAACTTTTTTTCAAGTCACATATATAGTTATTATGAAGTCTACTTACATATATTAACTTGTTTTCATGGTCACATATATGTTAGTTATGGAGGTCTACTTACATATATTAACTTGTTTTCATGGTCACATATATGTTAGTTATGGAGGTCTACTTACATATATTAACTTTTTTTCATGGTCACATATATGTTAGTTATGGAGGTCTATATATTAACTTGTTTTCATGGTCACATATATGTTAGTTATGGAGGTCTACTTACATATATTAACTTGTTTTCATGGTCACATATATGTTAGTTATGTCTACTTACATATATTAACTTGTTTTCATGGTCACATATTATGGAGGTCTACACTTGTTTTCATGGTCACATATATGTTAGTTATGGAGGTCTACTACATATATTAACTTGTTTTTACTTACATATATTAACTTATATGGTCACCACATATATTACTTGTTCATGGTCACATTACTTACATATATTAACTTGTTTTCATTTCTAGTCATATATTAACTTGTTTCTACCTACATGTATATTGGTGGCACATATGTTGTGGGGTCTACTTACATATATTAACTTGTTTTCACATATATATGTTAGTTATGGAGGGTTTTCATGGTCACATATATGTAGTTATGGAGGTCTACATATATTAACTTGTTTTCATGGTCACATATATGTTAGTTATGGAGGTCTACTTACATATATTAACTTTTTTCATGGTCACATATATATGTTAGTTATGGAGGTACTTACATATATTAACTTGTTTTCATTCACATGGTCACATATAGTTAGTTATGGAGGTCTACTTACATATATTAACTTGTTTTCATGGTCACATATATATGTTAGTTATGGAGGTCTACTTACATATATTAACTTGTTTTCATGGTCACACATATATGGTTAGTTATGGAGGTCTACTTACATATATGTTTTCATGGTCACATATATATGTTAGTTATAACTTGTTTTCATGGTCACATATATGTTAGTTATGGGGGTCTACTTACATATATTAACTTGTTTTCATGGTCACATATATATAGTTATGTTTTCAGTCACATATATGTTAGTTATGGAGGTCTACATATATTAACTTGTTTTCACTCACACATATATGTGGTATGGAGGGTCTACCACATATATTAACTTGTT
Organism: Solea senegalensis; assembly: GCF_019176455.1. Lineage (NCBI taxonomy): Eukaryota > Metazoa > Chordata > Actinopteri > Pleuronectiformes > Soleidae > Solea > Solea senegalensis. Next base: position 43,167 of record NW_025322514.1, read on the forward strand.
TTCATGGTCATATATGTTAGTTATGGAGGTCTACTTACATATATTAACTTGTTTTCATGGTCACATATGTTAGTTATGGAGGTCTACTTACATATATTAACTTGTTTTCATGGTCACATATATGTTATGGAGGTCTACTTACATATATTAACTTGTTTTCATCATATATATGTTAGTTATGGAGGTCTACTTACATATATTAACTTGTTTTCATGGTCACATATATATGTTAGTTATGGAGGTCTACTTACATATATTAACTTGTTTTCATGGTCACATATATGTTAGTTATGGAGGTCTACTTACATATATTAACTTGTTTTCATGGTCAAACATATATGTTAGTTATGGAGGTCTACACTTGTTTTCATGGTCACATATATGTTGTTAGGAGGTCTACTTACATATATTAACTTGTTTTTCACATATATGTTAGTTATGGACTACATATATTAACTTACATATATATGTTAGTTATGGAGGTCTACTTACATATATTAACTTGTTTTCATGGTCACATAAGTTATGGAGGTCTACTTACATATATTAACTTTTGGTCACACATATATGTTAGTTATGGAGGTCTACTTATATATTAACTTGTTTTCATGGTCACATATATATGTTAGTTATGGAGGTCTACTTACATATATTAACTTGTTTTCATGGTCATATATATGTTAGTTATGGAGGTCTACTTACATATATTAACTTGTTTTCATATATATGTTAGTTATGGAGGTCTACTTACATATATATTCAACTCATCATATATATGTTAGTTATGGAGTCTACTTACATATATTAACTTTTTCATGGTCACGGTCACACTTGTTTTCATGGTCATGGAGGTCTACTTACATATATTAACTTGTTTTCATGGTCACATATATGTTAGTTATGGAGGCCTACTTACATATATTAACTTGTTTTCATGGTCACATATATGTTAGTTATGGAGGTCTACTTACATATATTAACTTGTTTTCATGGTTGGAGGTCTACTTACATATATTAACTTGTTTTCACACATATATGTTAGTTATGGAGGTCTACATATATTAACTTGTTTTCATGGTCACATATATATGTTAGTTATGGAGGTCTACTTACATATATTAGCTTGTTTTCATGGTCATGTCTACTTACATATATTAACTGTTTTCATGGTCATATATGTTAGTTATGGAGGTCTACTTACATATATTAACTTGTTTTCATGGTCATATATATAGTTATGGAGGTCTACTTACATATATTAACTTGTTTTCATGGTCACATATATGTTAGTTATGGAGGTCTACTTACATATATTAACTTGTTTTCACGGTCACATATATGTTAGTTATGGAGGTCTACTTACATATATTAACTTGTTTTCATGGTCACATATATGTTAGTTATGGAGGTCTACTTACATATATTAACTTGTTTTCATGGTCACATATATATGTTAGTTATGGAGGTCTACTTACATATATTAACTTGTTTTCATGGTCACATATATATGTTAGTTATGGAGGTCTACTTACATATATTAACTTGTTTTCATGGTCACATATATGTTAGTTATGGAGGTCTACTTACATATATTAACTTGTTTTCATGGTCACACATATATGTTAGTTATGGAGGTCTACTTACATATATTAACTTGTTTTTCATGGTCACATATATGTTAGTTATGGAGGTCATATATATTAACTTGTTTTCATGGTCCATATATGTTAGTTATGGAGGTCTACTTACATATTACTTGAATGTTAGTTATGGAGGTCTACTTACATATATTAACTTGTTTTTCATATGTTAGTTAGTGGAGGTCTACATATATTAACTTGTTTCATGGTCACATATATGTTAGTTATGGAGGTCTACTTACATATATTAACTTGTTTTCACGGTCACATATATGTTAGTTATGGAGGTCTACTTCATATATTAACTTGTTTTCATGGGTTATGGAGGTCTACTTACATATATTAACTTGTTTTCATGGTCACATATATGTTAGTTATGGAGGTCTACTTACATATATATTAATTGTTTCATGGTCACATATATTTAGTTATGGAGTCTACTTACATATATTATGGTCACATATATGTTATGGAGGTCTACTTACATATATTAACTTGTTTCACTTGGTCACATATATATGTTAGTTATGGAGGTCTACTTACATATATTAACTTGTTTTCACGCGGTCACATATATGTTAGTTTATGGAGGTCTACTTACATATATTAACTTGTTTTCACGGTCACATATATGTTACTTATGGAGGTATACTTACATATATTAACTTTTTTCACTGGTCACATATATATGTTAGTTATGGAGGTCTACTACATATTAACTTGTTTTCATCACATGGAGAATACTTACATATATTAACTATTTTCACGGTCACATATATATGTTACGTATGGAGGCTAGTTATGGAGGTCTACTTACATATATTAACTTGTTTTCACGGTCACATATATGTTACTTATGGAGGTCTACTTACTGTACATATATTAACTTGTTTTCATGGTCACATATATATGTTAGTTATGGAGGTCTAAAAACAGCAAGCCCACCTCCTTTACGCTTACTGCTCTTAGTGCAGTCCCTGTCAGCCCGGACAGTGTGGAAACCCTCGGTGGAAACATTGTGGTCAGGAACATCTGTGTGTCGCCATGACGAGAGTGTCTTACATAAAAACATGAAGTAAGCTTGTGGTTCCTTAGATCGTTTGTGAGAAAGGAGTAACGTTGTGACACTGCCCCCTACAGTTTATGTGAGTATTGGATTTTGACGACACTCACGTTTATTTATGTCTGATAAGAGCAACAACAATAACAGCAAAGACGTTCATGGACTCACGTTGTTGCTGTGGTCGAGAATCAAAATGACTCATGTGTCACTTTCACACGCACACATGTACTGAACAGGAAGTGTGTGTTTGTGTGTAAACGACATGTCTTTGTTTGTGTAGGAGAGGTGGACTATAAGGAGATCGGAGACTGCGTCCACGCGTCGGCTCACAGCTCGACTGACCTCTGTCTGCCCGCCCTTGACTATCTACGCAAGTGTTCACAGGTAGTAGCTCCGCCCGCATGCCGTAGTCACGTCATATGTGTTTATTAATGAAGCTTTGATTGACAGCTGCTGGCAAAGATCTACAAGATGTCGTCCAAGCCCGTGTTCCTGGGGGCGAGGCTCGCCAGTCTGCCCATGAGGTCACAGGAGCGCTCCATCAGCAGCGAGGACGGGATGGACTGTGTCCTCCAGGAGTTTGACGATGACACAGGTAAAGACAGGTGTGTGTGTGTGTGTGTGTGTGTGTGTGGACTCGTGTCCTCTGGTCCCTGAACGCAGCATTGTGTCTCCAGGTCTGATCCAGGTCTGGATTCTGTTGTTGGAGCAGCTCACGGCTGCAGTTTCCAACTGTCCTCGAAAACATCAACCACCAACTCTGGAGCTGCTGTTTACACTGATGAGAGAAGTGAGCTGTGTCCCAGGTACACACACCACACGCACGCACGCGCCCGCGCACACGCACGCATGCACGCACACGCACGCACACACACACACACAGCCGCACACAGACACACACACACAGCGCACGCACGCCACACACACACGCACACACACACACACTGACACACACACACACACACACAGAGACACACACACGCACGCACACACACACACACAGAGAGACACACAGACACAGACACACACACACACACACAGAGACACACACACACACACACACACATTCCACACAGACACACACACACAGACACACACACACACACACACACAGACACACACACACACAGACCCACACAGACACACACACACACACACACACACAGCACACACACACACACAGAGACACACACACACAGACACACACGCACACAGACACACACACACACACACACACACACACACAGACACACACACACCCACACAGACCCACACACACAGACACACACACAAACACACACGGACGCACACACACACACAAAAATACACACACAGACACACACACACACACACACACACACAGACCACACAGACACACACACAAACACACACACACAGACACACACACACACAGACCCACACACACACACAGACACACACACACACACACACACAGAGACACACACACACACACACACACACACACACAAACACAGACACACACACACAGACACACACACACCACACAGACACACACACAGACCCACACACACACACACACCTCTCTCTCTCTCTCTCTCTCAGGTCCAGGCTTCGCCATCTTTGCCGTCATCCAGCTTCTGCTTCCTGTGATGTCACTGTGGCTGCAGCGTAGCCATGGCGACCACTCTTACTGGGATGTGGCAGCAGCAAACTTCAAACATGCCATTGGTCTGTCGTGTGAGCTGGTGGTCGAACACGTCAACAGTTTCATCCACTCAGGTGACAGGTCACAGGTCACAGGTCACAAGACATTCACACCTTCAGTATGTGCAGTCACAGTGATTTTCCCTGTTTTCAGGGTGGTTCCCTGATCTTACAAAATAAATATTTAAGTTTATTATTTTTATCAGTCAAATTTTTGCCACTAACTGTTGCAAAAAGACTTTGATCAACGTTGATCTTACACTAATAGAAAAGTAATCTGGGTATATCCCAAAATACAAAGTTTATCTACACAGGGTACCTGAGTGCCTGTAAGTGAACTTAAAGTACACGCAACCATTTTCCAAAAAGCTACCAATTTCGGGCTTTCCCATACACAATGAATTAAAGTTCCTTTCTCAGTCAAACATTGCATGTATCTGGAATGTCAGGGGTCCACTTGTTGAGTTTCTCAGGGGTTATGTATGTCCTCATCAACCATTTGTGTTGCAACAGTTTCAGTATTAATGGTTTGAGATTGAGCTTTTAAACAAGCTTTCGCCCACTCAGCTTCTTCAATATCTCCCTTAATATCCAAACTCCATGCCCTCCTTCTATCATGACTAGATTCCTCATCATGCGAGACAAGTGCCGTCTCCCGTTCATGTCTTTTAACACAATACCCTCAAGACAGGAGCCTGGTGGCTCAACTGTAGATATTTAAAAAGGTCACAAAGGTCGTTAAATGTTAATTAATTGCCCTGAACATATAAGTCTCCAGTTTTTCGTATCCCCCTGTCGGCCCAAGCCCGAAAACCACCATCTTCCCTGCCAGGAGTGAACGGCACTGTTTGAGGGCTGAGCCTCAAGAAGAAGGATTGCTGGTTGAGGCGGTGGATAATGGACTATGATTCCGATTAGAGAATCAAGGCACTTGGACAGAGAGATTTTCTTTGTCTTCCTTTAATGAAGATTGTTGAACAGCAACATGTAGTGTGTATTTAGTTTGTGTGTATACAGGTGTGTATATGTGTGTGTACGTGTGTGTATATGTGTGTGTATATGTGTGGTCTGAAATCAGAGAAAAACAATAACGTGTCACAAAATGCTCAGAATATTATTCAGGAACTTACATCAATAAACGATTCTTAACAGCTGCAAATTGCTGCTTAAGAATAGCATAACAACAGAAATGTACTATTGGTGAATAATTGAACATGTACACGTCTTCACAAACACAATAAACTCAGTTGCAATATCGATGCAAGCAAGGGCAAAGCTAACCGCTACTGAGACACAAGCCATTTATCCACTCAAGCTCCCACAATATGTTCCATGCAACACAAACAGGAATAATAATCAATATCCACAACTAGTAAGCAGAACACACTTACATTTCCTCAAGAACGCACACATAATGTTGGAAACGCACAGAAAATCCATGCAGCTTCACGCAGTCTGGTCTGCTGCTTGTCAGTGTGACTGGGCATGTCCTGACGTGTTCAGACTGTGCTACTGCCTTTGACCATTAGATGGTGCTTTACCTTTAGGGCTTTCTCACACAGCCGCCCCCAAAGGTCTGTCTTGAGGACATTTGAACTCCCAGAGAAAGTCCATCAGTTGGCGTTATCCTCAGAGTCACTGATCTTGGGTAGCTGGATGAGTCGGGCGACAGGCCGGATGTAGGTCTTGTCCTTAACCTTGACAGTGGCTGTTCTGATGTTTCCATCTGGTCCAGGGTAGATCTTGACCACTTTGCCCACTGGCCAGAGAGCTTGTGGGAGTTGTGGATCAACTATCAGAACGACCTGGTCCATGGCAAGTTGGCCTCCATCTGTCTGCCATTTAGCTCTTCCTTGTAGGCTTGGCAGGTACCGTCGGATGAAAGTTGACCAGAAGTGGTCTGCTAGCACCTGACTATGCCTCTATCGTTGTGTCCCCAAAATACTGCTGGAGTCATACAAGGCCTGTGGCAGTGAGGAATCACGACGTCCCATAAGTAAAACATGCGGCGTAATTGGGTCAGGGTCAGCAGCATCAGCTGAGACATATGCGAGTGGTTTAGCGTTTAAAATCCCCTCGACTTCAACAAGAACGCTGTGCAGGACCGGCTCTGGCACTGACTGATCCCGGAGGATGACCCTAAGCGCTGTTTTCACTGATCGAACCTCCCGCTCCCAGGCCCCGCCGAAATGTGGAGCACTTGGGGGGTTGAACTGGAAGGAGATCTTCTGTTTCGCTAGCTGATCTTGCAGCTCAGGCGCCATAGCATCAAAGGCCTCCCGTAACTCCCGTTCACCTCCAACAAAGTTGGTACCATTATCACACAGGAGTTCGAAAGGTGTACCACGCCTGGCGATGAATCGGCGCAAGGATAGCAGGAAGGCATCTGTGTCAAGGCTCTCTAGCAGGTCAAGGTGGACACACCTGGTAGTTAGGCATTTGTACACAATCCCCCATCGCTTTTCAGTCCTGCGGCCGATTTTCACAACAAAAGGGCCAAAACAGTCCACTCCCGTCGAGTAGAATGGCGGCTTGTAGATGCGCAGCCTGCAGGGCGGAAGATCGGCCATCTTGGGAATGTCTGGCTTGGCGCGCCAGAGCTGGCATTCCCTGCAGCTGTGCTGATGCCTCCATATCGCCTCCCGGCCACGCAGGACCCAGTACTGGCGTCGCATCTCCGCTAGCACCCGTTCAGGCCCTGGATGAAGAAGCTTGTGATCGAAGTCCTGGATCAGCAGTTTGGTGATCTGGTGTGCCGGGTCCAGAATAATCGGATGGATAGCATCTGCATCTAGATCCTCTGCGTGCCACAGTCTACCTCCAACGCGAAGTAATCCTGTGGCTTCGTCATACTCAGGTGAGAGCGTAACCAGACGACTGTCAGCTGGAATGGGTCGACTGGCCTTGAGGGCCTTTAACTCCCCAGGGAAAGAGTCCTGCTGAGCCCGAGCCAGAAGTAGCTTCTCTGCTGAGATATAGGTGGCTGCGTCTGCAGTCTGACAATCGCTGGAGGCAGCCGCCCCATGAAGGGAAGTGACGGTAGTCTGAACTAGATCTTTCCAGGTGTGAAACTGAATTGGATCAGGTAGGTTTGGGTTCTGAGCCTCCCATGTAATACTGATGAGGGTGGACTTCCTGAGTTCAACAGAGTCGGGCCCATCGTCTGCTGCTGTGGGCATAGTTGGCCAATGGTCAGGAGGCTGATGGAGGAAATCCGGACCACTAGTCCATCGGTGTGGATGTGCCAAATCTGAGAGCCTCAGACCTCGCGTTATGTCATCGGCCGGATTTCTTGCCGAATCCACATATCTCCACCTGGCCACCTCGGTAAGAGTTTGAATCTCCGCAATACGCGTGCCAACAAAGACTTTGTAACGGCACGACTCAGATCTCAGCCATTGGAGCACCGTAGTGGAATCTGACCAGAGGAATATCTGCTGGATGGGTATGGTCAGCTCCGTCTGGATGAACTTGGCAGGTTGAGCGCCAGTGAGCGCTGCACTTAGTTCCAGACGGGGCATGCTCAGGCGTTTCTTCGGTGCCACTCTTGATCTGGCTAGCACGAAGGAGGTGTAGACATGACCTTGATCATCGACCGTGCGTAGGTAGGCCACTGATCCATACGCACTCTCTGATGCGTCGCAGAAGACGTGAAGCTCCCTGGATCCAGTAGGCTTGTCGGCACATAGAGGTGCATAAGTCCGTGAGAAATGGAGGTGAATAAGCTCAGGAAGCTCATTCAACCAAGCTGTCCACTGCTCTCTCAGAGACTGGGGTTCAAGCAGATCATCCCATTTGATGTCTTGTTTCCAAATATCCTGGATGAAGACCTTAGCCCTGGTGGTGAAGGGAATGATAAAGCCCAGTGGATCATACTGACTCGCTAGGGCTTTGTAGATGTTCCTTAGGGTTGGCTCAAGGTGGTCCGCTGGACGGAGCTTAAAGCCTAGAGAATCGGTGAGACAGTTCCACTGAAGGCCCAAGGTCGACTCTTGCAGGTTGTTACTGCCCTTAGACAGCCAAAGCTCACAGCGCTCTGATTTGGCTTCTGAGGGAAGATGCTTGATCACTGCTGGCACATTACTCGCCCACTGCCTGAGATCAAATCCTCCTTCCAGGAGTAGCTGGCGTGGATCGTCAATGAGAGCTTTGGCTTCGGCAGTGGTGCGGGTGCTATGTAGACAGTTGTCCACATAAAAGGAGTGCTCCACAACCTCTACCAAGTTGGACTTGTCACCACAGCTGTCCTGAACATGGTGCTGGAGGGCGAATACAGCGCAACAGGGGCTGCATGTAGTGCCGAACGGCAGCACCTGCCATTCGTAGATGGTTGGCTCTTCCTCCCTCTGCATGTTTCTCCAGATGAACCTCAGCACCGGTGTGTCAGTGGGCTGCAAGCGGACCTGATGGAACATCGCCTTTATGTCCCCGCTCACAGCAAGCGAATGCTGACGGAACCTCAGCAAGACACCAAGTAAAGAGGGCCCTAAGGTTGGTCCAGGCAACAGGAGCTCGTTCAGTGACTGCCCTCGGTATTGAAAAGAACAGTCGAAGACAACTCTGTCCTTTCCGTTGTGGTGGACCATGTGGTGTGGTATGAACCATGACTCTGACGACTGTCCTGCTTCTCCTGGCGAAACCTTTGATATGTAGCCCGCTTCCTCCAGCTTCCGGATCTCAGCACAGTAAGACTTGGCCTGTGTAGGGTTCTTAGCGAGCTTCCGTTCTGTGTTGCGAAGCCTGGGGAGTACTGCTTCCGCCGGAGCATGGAGAGCTATGTCAGTCGTACGGCGAAGAAGAGGAGTGGCATAGCGTGGGATACCATCTACGGTCACTCTAGTAGTGGCTGTCTGGAGCAGAGTGAGAGCTTGTTGGTCTTCCTTTGAGCGAGTGGCAGCCTTCTCACTGTAGGGCAAGGTGTCCATTTGCCAGAGGCGCTCCACGTTCCTGAGAAGCTCGCTGGAAGCTGAGGCTGTGGCGATGTGCAGGCACTGTTGGACTCCAGGTGAAAGATGGACAGTATCAACTGGCCCTTGAAGCGACCAGCCCAGCTGAGTGCAGATGGCAACGGGTCCACCTGAAGGTCCTGCATGCACCGGTTGGACTGGAGTAATCAGGTGAGGCATATCAGATCCAATTAGAAGCAGAGGTCGGGCACGGTTCACCGGGGGTAAAGGAAGCTCTCTGAGGTGGTTATATTTCTGCTGTAGCACGGCAACTGGATAAGTGTGTTCAGCGAGAGCCAATCCCTCTGCAGTGAAGGCGTGGGATATCAGGTGCTTCTCGGATGGCCGCAGTGGTGATGATACCTCCAGGGAGACTGATGCGCCATTGAGTTGCTTAACGCTTTGGTGCACAGTCTGCAGGGGTAGCGTCTCTGGATGGCAGACGAGGTTAAGCTGTTGCACCACTTGAGGAAGGACAATGCTCCTCTCTGACCCGTCATCGAGTACCGCATAAGTCTCCATCCTTCGGTCACCGTTATGGAGGAGGACCTTGACTACCTTCAGCATTACTCTTTGAGATCTGTTAGGCCGGTCCAGATACACTTTCGTGGGGAGTACACTGACCGTATACACTTTCCGTTTTGTTTCCTGGACTGACTCATGCAAGACAGTGAGGTGCGTTTCCTTACAGGTTTTACAGGGGCGCTTAAGCGTGCACCGGTCCTCGGTGTGATTGCGTCCACATTTCCGACACCGTTTGCCGTCCTTGAGCCACTTCAAGACTTGGTCGGTGTTCAACTTCTTGAATTCCTCGCAGGAATTGAGATAGTGGTCGTGACTGTCACAATATGGACAGTAAGGTTTGGGCTTGGGTCTGACCTTTGCCTGCGTAAGCCCTGCCCCGAATGTCTCGTCCCTGGTTACCTCCTCAGCTGCAGTGAAGCACACCATCGTTGGCTTCTCTCTGGGCTGAGCGGTTCGCTGATCCTTCCTAGCAGGTCGGGGGGCTTCAGTCTGATACAATGCTGCCGCTCTACTGGAGATGCGCCTTGCTTGAGACTTTGTTTGGAGCCAGGTAGCCAAGTCCTGAATGGTATAGGTTCTGTCGGTGCCAGTCTGCAGAATACCGTATCGCAGGCAATACTCAACAAAGCCATCGCGGAAAGTGGGAGGCATCTTGCTGAGCAGACGATCAACGTGGGAGCCGCAGTGGAGCTCATATCCATTTTGTCCCTCGAGGGTCTTCAACATGCCTACCAAGGACTGGACAGACAAGGCGAATGAGTCGAAGGCGTTGGCATCACCCATCTTGAGAGCAGGCGCGTTGAGTATAGCACCAAGCTCACTCTGGACCAGCTGTCGTGGCTGCCCGTACTTATCTTGTAGAGCCTGCAATGCACTCGTATATGGTGCAGGGTCATGCATGTACGCCTTGGCAAGCTGCAGTGCACTTGGGAGCTTGATGTGTCCTATCAACACTTGATATTTATATTGCTCACTAAGGTGAAGGTTGCTTCCCAGTACGTTGTCTAGTGCAAGCTTGAGCAGAGCAAAGTCACTCTCCCGACCACTCTCGAACACTGGCAGGGAAGGTCGAGGGATCCCAAGGGCTGATGCAAGAAGTAACTCGGCTCCGGGTAGTGGTGTGTAACCAGGGTAGGGAGCAGAGAGAACTGGAGCAGTCTGTTGCCCGTGGTGAGTTGAGAAGAGTGGTGGAGCTTGGCTGGAATGCTGAGCAGTGTTGAGTGGCTCCATGGCTGGTTGGCTGTAAGCGGGTTGGTACATTGGTTGGTTATAACTTGTTGCCGGTGCTGGGCCACAAGGACGTTGTGACTCAAAAAATGATGCCACCTGAGGTGTAGTATGAGCCAGAGGTGTCGAGGTGATGACAGGCACTGAAAGGTGTGACACAGGTTGTATCGTAGGAGCGAGTGCTAACGCTGGGCCAGGTTGTAGTCTCCCGGACCTAAGTGCCATGGGTGCTGGACCCTGGAGCTGTGCTGTTGGGTTTGCCAGGGGAGCAGGTATCGCTGGGATGGCAGCAGGTTGCAGCATTGGCTGTAGTCCAGTAGGAGGCGCTGTAGGGACTGGAAGAATGTGTTGCCTCACTTGTGGGGGAGAAATAAGGGGGTGCGCAACAGCAGCAGGTGTTGGAAGTGACCGAGTTGACCGTGAGAGCTGGGAAGCAGATAGAAGCGTGTCTGCCTGTCTTGCCTGCACTGTCGGTGGTAAGTCCAGGTAAGGGTCGGACTTGTCGGAGTGTACAGATGAAGGTGCAGGTGGCAAAGCATTGGTAAGCATCGAAGAACGAAGCTTGGCGATCTCAAGCTCCTGTTCGGCCCTCGTTAGGCGCTGCTCTCTCTCTAGCCGCCTATTGAGTGCTTCTCTGGCTTTGAGTGCCTCATCTTGAAGCCGCTGTGCTTCTTTGGCCTGATCATCCAGCAGTTTACACTCCAAGTCAGCTTGAGTCTCATGCTCCATCATATGGCGGATATCTTCCAGCTCCAACTGCTTTATTCTCTCTTCCAAGATTGCAGCTTGTGCAGTTGAGAGACCCTGAGTGGGATACGTACCAAAGGAGTAGTATGTACGCCTACTGGATCTGCTATGGGTGTATGAACTCCTGTTGGATGACCTGCTCGGGTTGCTGCTGTGGTGGCTGCTAGAGCGGGAAACAGTAGCAGGTGAATCTGAGTGTGCAGATGGCTGGAATCCAACATGGTAGTCCTCCAGGTAAGCAGGCAAGCGATGCTCTCTCTGTGGACGTCTCCGGGGCTCTGAGGTGCCTGATGCTGCATCGTCCATTATCCTCTTCTTAGGTTGCACTCAATCCGGCTCGAAGGACCAATGTTTGAGGGCTGAGCCTCAAGATGAAGGATTGCTGGTTGAGGCGGTGGATAATGGACTATGATTCCGATTAGAGAATCAAGGCACTTGGACAGAGAGATTTTCTTTTCTTCCTTTAATGAAGATTGTTGAACAGCAACATGTAGTGTGTATGTAGTTTGTGTGTATATAGGTGTGTATACGTGTGTGTGCATGTGTGTGTATAAGTGTGGTCTGAAATCAGAGAAAAACAATAACGTGTCACAAAATGCTCAGAATATTATTCAGGAACTTACATCAATAAACGATTCTTAACAGCTGCAAATTGCTGCATAAGTATAGCATAACAACAGACATGTATTATCTGAATATTTGAACATGTAAACGTCTTTACTAAAGCATAGTCACAAACACAATGAACTCAGTTGCAATATCGATGCAAGCAAGGGCAAAGCTAACCGCTACTGAGACACAAGCCATTTATCCACTCAAGCTCACACAATATGTTCCATGCAACACAAACAGGAATAATGATCAAATATCCACAACTAGTAAGCAGAACACACTTACATTTCCTCAAGAACTCACACATAATGTTGGAAACGCACAGAAAGTCCATGCAGCTTCACGCAGTCTGGTCTGCTGCTTGTCAGTGTGACTGGGCATGTCCTGACGTGTTCAGACCGTGCTACTGCCTTTGACCAGTAGATGGTGCTTTACCTTTAGGGCTTTCTCACAATCAGAATGTTTGTTTGCAGAAATGTCGAGAAATGTTGGGCAATGTTGAAAAATGTTTCTCAAAATGTTGAAAAATGTTTCTCTAAATGTTGAAAAATGTTTCTCTAAATGTTGAAAAATGTTTCTCTAAATGTTGAAAAATGTTTCTCAAAATGTTGAAAAATGTTTCTCAAAATGTTGAAAAATATTCAGAAAAACTCTTTTGTGTTTGCACTCGTTTTTTGTTTGTGATTCTGACTGTGGACGGGGCTTAGGAGGCTGTCTGCTGATTGGCAAATGAGTTTTAGAGTGACAGCAGAAGTAGACACAGGCTTGGAGTTGTTGTCCAGATGCAGCCCGTGACCAAGTGGAAAGGGAACTTGACTTGTAACTGGAGGGTCGCCGGTTCATAATCCCCACCCGGTCAAAAAGGGCTGGGGTACCCCTGAGCAAGGTACCCAACCCCCAATGCTCCCTGGGCGCTACTCAGTGTGGCAGCCCACTGCTCCTAATTATAGGATGGGTCAAAATGCAGAGAATAATTTCCCCAAGGGAATTAATAAAGTATATAAAATAAAAAAAAAATTTTTAAAAATCTGGGACTCCTTCTCCAAGACCCAACTATACTGTACTAAACTGAACTGTACTGTACCAAACTGAACCATACTGTACAAAACTGTACCAAACTGAACCGTACTGTACCAACCGAACTATTGTACAAAACTGTACCAAACTGAACCGCATTACCAATCTGTACCAATCTGTACCAACTGAACCATACTGTACAAAACTGTACCTCAACTGTACCAAACTGTACAAAACTGTACCAAACTGAACTGTACTGTACCAATCTGTACCAATCTGTACGAAAATCAGAATGCCAACCGTACCAAACTGTACAAAACTGTACCAACCAAACTGAACTGTACTGTACCAATCTGTACCAATCTGTACCGTAATGTACCAAACTGAACCATACTGTACAAAACTGTACCAAACTGTACCACACTGTACCAACTGAACCATACTGTACAAAACTGTACTCAACTGAACCAAACTGTGCACGCAATTCAATCTGTACCAAACCAATGAACCATACTGTACCAAACTTAACCGCGACTGTACCAAACTGTACCACACTGTACCAAACTGAACCATACTGTACCAATCTGTACCAAACTTCACCATACTGTACCAATCTGTACCAAACTTCACCATACTGTACCAAACTTAACCGCACTGTACCAAACTGAACCACACTGTACCAAACTGTACCACACTGTACCAAACTGAACCATACTGTACAAAACTGTACCATACTGTAGCAAACTGAACCATACTGAACCGCACCATGATGGAAACAGAATTATTAAACTGTGTCTTTGCTTCTTCTCTTCAGGTGACTAAGATGTTAGCTGTGGTCGTGATCCTCTTTGCTCTGCTGTGGATGCCTTACCGCACCTTAGTCCTCATCAACTCTTTCGTGTCCACGCCGTACCTGAACGCCTGGTTCCTCCTGTTCTGTCGGACGTGCATCTACGCTAACAGCGCCATCAACCCTGTGATATACAACGCAATGTCTCAGAGGTTTCGCTCTGCATTTCGCGGGCTTTACCGTTGCCAGCGGCCGGAAGGACTTCAGAGGACACTGTCAACAATCCAGACGGGTTTCGGCAAAGTCAGAGAACCCCAAACCTCCCTGGCAACCGACAGCAAAGGAGATGATGAGGAGGCGAGGAGGAGGACGAGGAGGAGGAGCATCCTGGATGATATAAAGACAAAGCAGAATGGAAGCAGCCACCAGGAGAGAGTCAGCGATGGCGGCCCTTTTGAAACGTCACTGTGTGGTCGTGAGGATGAGGAGTGGCCTTCGTCAAGTGACCCCTCAGCAAATGTTCAACATTCTGTAAACGACAAAGAGGACAATGTGTAATGTTTTTGTCATTGTAGGACACACAGGGATGTGAAGGTGATCACATGATCAGCAGGATCACATGACGGCACATTTCATATCAACGTGTTTTAACTGAACCGTTTCCTGTTTACAAACAAAAAGTGAAGAGGAAGAGGAAGAGGAAGGTGTTTAACCACAGCAGGAAGTTCACCGGTTTGCTTTAAAATGTGTTTTTCATGTAGTGTTTTACGGCTTTATCACACAAAGACAAAGACATGGACTGTAAATAAGGGAGTGTCAAGTGTGAGTGTTGTATTTCTTTTATTATTAGGGTGTTCACACATGTGTTCATTAAAATGAATGGATGAAAACAACTGTATGCTTTTTAGTGAGTGAGTGTGTGAGTGAGTGAGTGTTGTC